>NC_059355.1:31301349-31493849 GCF_019703515.2 Myxocyprinus asiaticus
TGATGTATTTTGATCGTGGGAGATCAAGAGTTCAGAAGTCTGATTGCTTGGGGGAAGAAGCTATCATGGAGTCGGCTGGTGCGGTGTCCTGATGGTAGCAGTGAGAACAGCCCATGGCTCGGGTGGCTGGAGTCTCTGATGATCCTCCGAGCTTTTTCACACACCGCCTTGTATATATCTATATTTATATGTATATAAATAATGACAGACTTTTCATTTTGGGGTGAACTATTCCTTTTTTTTTCTTTTTTTTTTTTATCAAACGATTCGCTTCAATTACATTATCATTTTTAGTCTCTTCTCTTTGAAAGCAAGTTCTGTTCATACCTGGCAAGTGTGAATTAGCCTATATGGACTGGTCCATGGAGGAACCCATCATAGCCTGAGGGAGAGCTTGCTAATGAGAGAAGAGATTGGCAAACCATCAATAAATATTAATACCACTTTGAACAAGCTGTGTACATCATCAAACACTTACTCCAAAGACCAAAACCGGCCTGGCATGAATTATACAATAGAATCACTCCAGAGCTTTTCAAGAATACCATCTTCAAACACATACCCCTTCAGCTGTTGTCTCTTTCATATGGGTGATGCTTTGAGAGTGAATTCATATTCTTTGGTCCATGTTTACTTTTGACAATAGCTAAAGAAGTTCAAATAACTCAAATATTTGTATTTTTATTTTGTTTTATTTTTTTCACAGTTTTTAAGCAGTAATTGTTAAAGCAAAGCTACTCCAATTAAAAGTCTAAGAGCTGAAATCCACACCAAACAAAGATGTGCTGAAACTGTGACTTAATTAACCATCATTTCCAAAAGTTCAGCTCTACTGACTCATTTAAGTTCTTGATGTTTTATTGACAATGGGATTGGCAAGTAGCATGCCCTTGTATAGCATTCAGAAAAGGAAGGACTTTGATGTTTTTTGGGTGAATTTTGGGTGATGAACCAGTGCTTCTAGGGTAGACTGAGGAAATATTGGATCCTTGGGCGACAGGCAGGCTGCTTCTTCGCCCCCTTAGGTCATTGGAGATCCACTGGTACTCCCCAACACAGAGCTCCATCCCTAAACCCAGCCACCCCCATCTGGCCCCTGCAATCTGGGTCTACAATAATCTCCAAGTGCATTTAGCCAAATAACTCTCTGTCTGCCTACACAAACTGAGGCTAGAGTTCAGATATTTGCTGTGAGCCTTTCGCCTAAATTTTAGACAAGTACATGGGAAATGTTACAACAAGCTTAACATCCGGCGTAATTGCATATAGATGTTTCAGTGATAATAATCTACAGCATAAAGCAGGGCTATTTGGGGAATAGAGAGTCTGTCACTGCTTGTTTTTTCCCTAAAGGGACAAATATTTGTTGCATATAAACTACATTTCTCAGGCCTATTGAGGGCTAATGAGACAATCCGTCTTGTGGCACAAGAGAAGGCTCTCTTCAAGGGTCTAACCACCCAGAGTCGTGTATCTATCAGAGAGGGCCATATTGTCTTTAATACCTTTCAAAATTACAAACTTGCCCATAGGTACTTGCAAACTCTCTGGTGGATGTTTTAGAGTGCAAAATGTGATATATTACTTGCCGTGTTGTGCTCAGAAAGCTCGAAATAACAGAAGAGGGCAAGCTAGACTTGGAACGTGAGTATCAGGAAAGGTTGAAGTGTTGTTTGCTTGGCTGGTCTTGCCCAGATGAAAATAAATGGCAGTCAAGAAAGACTGATTCCAAACACTTCTGTACAGTACATGAGACTGCTTTTTGCCTTCTAATAATTTTTGTCTTTTAAAGGAGAAAGCAAATTATGTTAAGGACAGACTCTAGTTGTATCGTTTCACATCATTTTCAGGCTGATATTAGCAGTTACTATGTGGTGCAGATCATTAATCATTAATTATTAAGGCTAATAAATTGGTCACAGTCATGGATATTTGTTATCAAGTAATTTATCACTGTGTCTTTTCTGGATTGCTGCTTCTTTATCATTGTATTATATGTCCATTCTGCCCTTACATGAATGTACTGTGGCAGTACCATGATGTCAGACGGTAATACTATTGTGGTACTTTGAAGTACCATGGTTATTTGAATAAGGTAATCATTCAGTGTCTTAGTATGTTTTAAAGAATACCATAGTATTGCCGCCATGGTAGTGCCTAAAAAAATGGTTTTATCATTGTACCGTTTTCAAAAAAGCATGGTAGTACCATGGTACTTTTTTAGTACTGTTTTAGTTAGTGGTGTAAGAGAACGAAAAAGCATTTCATTAAATAAAATGGGTAAAAAAATAAAGCATCATCATCAAACATACATGTAACACCTCTTATGTAGTTAAACTTATGTTATGACACTGTATTTTGTTGATATGGAAAGAAAAGTTGCTGGAGTTGGAGTTCATCTGGAAGCTCATAGGTAATGTAATGAATCAGCATTATGATTTTCCATTTATTGGAATATAGCAATATATACTAATATAACAGTATAAGATATATTCTACAAACTTTTCTGTTGGCTTTACTTGTGTACTCAAGAGAGACACTGTTTCCAAACACACTGAGTGCTGAATGGGGTTATTGCCTTTAGCACATTGGTGGAATTACCCGTAACCTGAGTAATGATGCGAAAGGCACAATGAATGCCATGCCAATGACAGAGCGAGGAAGAGAAGGCTGTTAGTTAAGTGAAGGGGAGGTCTTTATGGAGTGTGGGTTTGGTATTTAGACACAGGGAAGCATTAATCTTAGTTTTCGAGCCTATAGTGTTCACCTCTTTCCCTAAAGGGACCAAAGGAGTCTTATTGCACAATGTGACTGTGTTTCAATGGGGTAAGCAAGTTCAGAGTTGAGCCATTGCTGGTCTAAGGAATGATTTACACTTATCCTACATGCTGAATTATTCCTTGATGGCCCTCTTTTCTTTCTTGATTGCCTTCTTGTTTTTTTAATTTATTTATTTTATTTGTACATTTTCCTATTTCTATCATTAGAGGTTCTATCATCGTGGCCTCACGATTTGATTCGATTACCATTACAGTTGTAACTATTCGATTACAAAACGTTTCTCGATGCATCACGATGCCCTATCTTGGTGATTGTAAAGTGACATAAATAGTGGGGTTGCTGCTTAAGAAATCAATCAAGCATCTTGTATGCGCACAGTTCAGAAGAGCGAGAGGCCGCAATAGGAAAGAAAGGCATTGGGTGTCATGTGTATTTTGTTGATTCATGTTTTTCATGTCTTTTATTTTGAAAAGTTTAGTTCCTGTTTCATGTCATGTGTTCCTGGTCAAGTGATGTACTGTTTTCCCTCCATGTTCATGTGTCTTGTTTTCGTTGGTTCATTGTTTGATTATCTTGTTTAGAGTTCTGTTTGTTCATTGGTTTATGTTCTCCCATGTCCAAGTATTTAAGCCCTCATGTTCCCTATCTGTCACTCACTCGACGTTGTGCACGATGCCGACTCTTGGGAGCCCGAGACACCTCTGGTCTTTGATAAAAGGCCAATGAAAATTGGATTTTTGCATGCCACTCCCCCGGACATACGGGTATAACAGGGGCTGGTGTGCAACCACTCATTCAGATTTTCTTTTCGGAGCCGAACAGTCATGCTCACTGAGCTGAATTCCCACGACTGTTCGTTCACCTCTGCTGGATCTGACGATGCATTTCAGCAGCTTCTCCCCCCTCTGCACTGGTGCACTGCAGAGAATGCCCCTGGGTGCTTTGGCAGAAATAAAAGAGTATGTTTCTCTAAAAGAGTATATTTCTCTAAAAGAGCGGCACACACGGAATGTCTTTTTAAAGATGCGTCTTTTTAAAGATGCCTTTCCTTTGTGTGTTATTCCTGGTTGTGCTCGTTATCTCTTGCCTTCTGATGGTCACGATCACTGTCTTTCGTGTCTGGGCACTGCTCACGTGGAGACAGCGTTCGTGGATGGATCATGTACTCATTGCGAGAACATGTCCATGCCAACGATGCGGTCGCAGCTTACCTTCGTAAAAAAGCAAGCCACCCCAGAGGCTCCCCGCCTCGGTCCTTCTACCCACGGGTATGAGGCCAGCGTGGCTAGCACTGGGGGCGATTTGGGGACCCCAATGGGACCATCTCTTCCGGGTATGCCCCCACGGACCTCCCATTCCCCAGCATGCTCGTCTGCTCAGATCGGGCTTCCGGATGAGTCCGCTGGCTCGTCTCACGGCGAGTTCAACCTCTTATTCGGAGCCCGCGCAGGTGATGAACTCTCGAGCGCAGCATCGGAGAGCGGGCTCATCCAGTCGGACGTGGAAGCCTCAGCTGGGCTCCTCCCTTCGGATGCGGTCGCCCAGTCACAGGCTGACGTGGAGATGACGACATGCTTTCCCTGGCAGCCGCGAGCGTCGGGCTAGAGTCGAACCCTCCTCTCTCCCCTGAACCCTCGCGGCTCGATGATTGGTTCCTGGGCTCGCGGCGCCGCTCAAAGCCATGCCCCACACACGTTCCTTTTTTCCCGGAAGTGCATGAAGAGCTGACAAGGTCGTGGGTGGCACTTTTTACTGCCCAGTCCCGATCTTTCAGCTTCCCCGCCCTCACTACCCTTGATGGTGGAGCGGCCAAGGGCTATTCGGCAATCCCCCCGGTGGATAAAGGCTCTCACGGTGCACCTATGCCCGCAGAGCGCCACCACCTGGCACGGGTGCCCAAAGCTCCCGTCCAAGGCCTGTAGGTTTACGTCGTCTCTGATGGCCAAGGCCTATGGTGCTGCTGGACAAGCTGCCTCCACCCTGCACGCCATGGCTCTCCTGCAAGTCCGCCAAGGCACTAAAGGAACTGCATGAGGGTTGTTCCACCCTGGGATTGATGCAAGAGCTGCGCTCAGTGACCGACCTCACTCTCCGGGCGATGAAGGTCACGGCACGGTCTCTCGGGCGGGCGATGTCCACCTTGGTGGTCCAGGAGCTCCACCTTTGGCTCAACCTGGTCGAGATGGGAGAGGCTGACAAGGCACGGTTCCTTGCTGCCCCCATTTTCCAAGTTGGCATGTCCAGCGACACCAAGGACTTTCCCAGCAGTTCTCAGTGGTGAAGCAGCAGACGGAGGTTATCTGGCACATCCTGCCCCGGCGCGGCTCAAGATCCCGCACCCCGTCTGCTCGTCGCCAAGGATGTCCCCCTGCGGTGACTGCACCGGCTCTGCCGCAGCCCACCTCTGCGGCCCGGCGTGGAGCCCACCGCAGGAAGCAGATGCCACCTGTCTCGTGGCCGCCAAGAACCCAGAAAAGGCTTCAAAGCGCCCCTGAGACGGGCGACCCAGGGACGACGAAAACTGCTGCTCTGGAGCTGGTAAGCAGACCACTCCATCCCCCGGTCGAGGGCCAGGAGGAGAATCTTTTGTTACCTTTGCATTTAATTGCACTGCATGCCCAAGTGGCTGCGGTAACCAAGAGTCCATGTTTCACATTTGTAATTAGTTTTTTTTTGGGATATCACGTTTGTCAATAAAATTTCACTTGGGTTCTTCATGTCATCATGTTCGTCATTGTCAGCACCAACAGCAACGTTACACTGGGAAGCAGGAGACAAATTATTTTTTTGAAAATAAAAACATCACACACGTCTCCTGAACCACTGTCTAACTATTATTTTCAGCTGTTTTTTTTCCTGTTTTCTATGCTAAACAGTGCAGTAACAGGCTCAAGCATGTTGTCTGTTGAAGTGTTATCACGAATAAATTTCCTGCTGCTATGTGCGTACATTTTTAAATACATTTTGGGATCTTAGTTTCAGTCGGGGACGATGGTTGTGTGGTTGACACAACCTGTCTGCGATAAGTCCTGTAGTGTTTGCTTAGCTTTAGTATATGTTCACTCTGTCTCTGGCGTGAACATAAGCGCTCCCACGGTTTAAATTGAACTTGAATAAACTCAGAATTTTTGAGAATAGATTTAGAATCATTGGAGAAAGAATCACAATGCGTCGGAGAATCTGTTTTTTCTCCCACCCCTGTCTATCATTTTATCTTAAAATGCTATATGTGTTTTCCATATCTAACCCCTAGCTTATATTTTTAATCTTTTTGGTTTGTTCTAAAACCAAGCAACATAAGGTGTCCCATTAATGTGGGTGGAGGATTATACTGTCAGTTTAAATTTTATCACCTGTGTTCATACTAATGTTAAAATGATGTATAATAGCCTAATATTAAACCTGTTGCTTGTATTGATGATGTCTCATGTTTCTGAAATCATATGCAGGTCGCAAGAATTGCTCTTGACCCTTTATGGGGTCCATTTGAGGAAAAAGTAAAGCACTGCTTTAGTTTAAGTATCTAATCTGAAGAAATTCACCAGGAGCTCTGTGGTACACAAGCTCTCCAGTTTCACTCTTTAATTTAAGGTTCATGGGCTTAAAGGGTCAAGGTTAGATTTTCTAAGCACAGAAATCCTTAAAAAAAATAGAGAACATTGTTCACTTTCCAATGCACAAGTCTTTGTTCAGCTGTTAAACAATGGCCGAGACTAATACAATTTAAAGTAATACAAAAATTGTATAGTTTAATGACATTGATCTAGTTAGAGCAGAAAGGGGCCATAACATTCAGATTTGAATGGTTTATTAATTTACAAAGTAAACAATTTTATTGATTGGGGAGCTGTTTACTTGTATTCTTTTGAAACTTCTTTATTTTTCTTCTCCATTCAGCTTCTACAGATTCTTTCCCCATTTTAATTTTCAATATTTATTTACCCCCTTTCAGCCATCATTCTCTGTAACAACTTTATCTCTACTTGCATCCTTCCATTTCATCTTCCATTCCTCTCATCTTTCCCCTCTCCTTCATAACTGACCCTTTCCCTCTCTCCCCTCCTATGTAACAGGCATGATCCTCTTAGCCACGGACTGGCATAATGTTCACTCTTAAAGCAAATTATCTCCAGAGAGCTTTGGGATTACACTCTCTTTCATTTAATCAAAATTCCATTTCTATTCTGCTTTCCCACCCCTCCTCACCACTCCCTCCATACGGATCAGAGTAATACAATTAAGATTCATAAGTTTCAGCCCCAAATAAGGGGCTAGAAAGACTGGAATTGTTCCACAACTCCCAGAGGGAGGGAAAGCCGTCTGCTCTTTGTTCCAAATTGAACGTTGGGGGGAATGTCAATGTGCCAGACCCCGACCAGTCCTTCAGGCAGCTCTGTATGCCTATGTACAGTTTGGAATGAAGAGATTTGCCACTGAAGTGCACCACCTGTTATTACTGTAATTCAGAATTCACTAAGAATGAATTGCACATACTGTCTGCATTGTTTAAGAGGCCAATAAATGAAGGGATTATGCAAATCAGGTAATAGCGCAAATTGAACACAATTTGCACAGCGCAATTCCTGATCTTGCAGGTTGGTTTGGAGTGCTTGGTGGTTGTGCAGTAATATCGCAATGTAAATTGTGAAGACTAAAAGCTCTGAGTTTTGTGGAAAAATTGCACCATATACAAAGCCTAGATTACTTAAAAAGGAGGCTTATGCGCTGAACAGAATACCAGCGACTTTTAAGTTCTCACAGCTCAAAGAAATAACAGCGAACTTAGCACAGGTTAAATTTAATTGCAGGTGGTTAGTGAATATGTTTTCTATTTTCAATTTTTGCTAAAATAATGTGAGCAAATGTGGCACAACTGTTCAGATAAAGTGTTCACTTGAGTGTGTCAAATGTACTAATGTTTAACCGCAGTGCATGGTTACCTTAAATTACTTTTAATATTCTTTCTTGGGTAGCCAACTGTATGCTAGTCAAGTGGTTCAAAATCTTTTGTTGTTGTTTCTGAAGAGTTAGAGAAATGCAGTCCTCATTACTATCAATTCAGTTGCCACAATGAGTTTTCACAGCAGTGCTAGCAGCATGAGGTATAAGCATAAAGAAGTGCAAGGAACAGAGCACATATTTGAGCAGCAGAGGTTTGTGTAATTGAAAAGATATTAGGCTATTGTGAAAGACTCATGAGATGGAGAGAAGGACAAGAGAGTTTTTCTTATATGGAGACCCACGAAGCACTTACCTAGTTAGAACTGTAGATCATTTTAAGGTCACCAAGAACATGCACCAGCTTCATCTCACTATTTCCACAGAGAAAAAGAGCAACAAATCATAATAGCTTTAATGTTATGTCAATTTAACTAAAAAAAAAGTGAAGATTTGAAGTCGGTTTGAATTGGAAATTGTGACCGACTTCTGTGTTGTGACGTATTTCAGATTAAAATGTAATTTTATCCATCGGTTTGTTGATTTAGAGTGTAAAAAGTGGCTGTGGATACCGGAATGGAGGCAGACCTAAATGCAAGTTATCAATGGAAGAAAGAACACTTACTTGTGCTGTACATCCCAAGATACTTTCATAAAAAAATACAGTATGAATAAACTCCAGACGCATCCGACTCACGTCAGAAGTGATAAACTTTGGAAGTATTCAAGTGTGTAATATCTCGAACACAACTGCAGATTTGCAGTTATTCCTCCTCCTCCTCCTTGGTAATATAAATTCATGCCATTGGGCCCATAACCAAGGTAGTTTGTGGAACATGGTTTTGGGATGGAAACAGCCGGAAATACACCTCTTCAACTCTGCATTAACTGAATTGGCGCCAGGTTTGTTTACATGACAGGCTCTTAAAGGAGCGGGGTTAAAACTGAATAAAACTTGGCTTAAGTCAGCAGAGAAGATTCAGTCATATCATTGGATAGCAAGTTATGGCATTTACATTAAAGATTAAGTTTTAAAGATTGTATTTTTTTTATTGCACATATGCATGGATGAATCATTCACAATAAGACTAGTAACAGGCATTAAAGAGCACCTGTTATGGTTTTTCAAATATTACCTTTCAAGTAGTGTGTTATATAGCTGATTTTGAATGTAAAAAAGTCGGCAAAGTTTCAAAAATCAAAGTGCACGACAAATGTCGATAACAAATGTTATCGACTCCCAAAAGAAAGAACCGATTCTAAACACCTGAAACGAGTCGTTAGTAATTCCAGACTTACTTCCTGTACTAACCTACATAATTTGGTAACAAAAAACCCGCCTCTGGTCTTCATTGGCTGCTCGTGAACAGCTTTGACCCGTTCTGTAAGTGGTAGACCAATCACAATAGACTGGGACATCTGACCAATCAGAGCAGAGTAGGCTCTCTGAAAGGAGGAGTTTAGAATGAATCCTTTAGAACGGATCATTGAACGAGTCGTTTTTGACACTGGGAAGAAAAGGTAATGCTGCAATTTAAATTATGAGAAAATTAAAGTGTTTTTTGACCTTGGATGCATGTAAATCTATTGTATGAGACCTTTAAAACAAAATTAGGCACGTTTAAAAACCATAATAGGTGCTATAGAGTTTTTCTTTTGACCAAAATGTCCTTCAAATGTAGTACATTTTCATCATGTCATGTTAATACATTTTTTTGATTAGTTTTACTCTGGCTGAAGTGGCATATCATTTTAGTCAACGAAAATAACATATTTTATTTGATGATAACGTGCACAATGACAAAACCGTGTGTCAAAAAGTAACAGACCAAATTTTAATCAAATATTTCAACATTTCAAAACATTTATTCATTTGAGTATTAGCTACTTTTTAGAAGGAACTTTCAAAATAAAAAATCCTTTAATGCTAGTCAATGAGATCCCCAGTCAATGAACATTTTAGTCAGTCATTTATTTGATCAGATAAACACTGATTTTAGCAATATCACACAAACAAAAGTGTTGTAAATATCAGCACAGCAGTGACTCGCCACAGGTAATCACAGCACTTACTGTACAAGGTAACTTATGTACATCCCACATTATTTGCAACAACTCATTTAGTGTGGAATTTCACTGCTCTTCCATGTCATTTTAAAGTTTAATTAGCAACATAAGATTTCAATATAATTTACTTTTATTCAACTTGAAGTATTTGTTCTCTCTCTCACTGGCTCTCTGTCTGTTTGACAGATTCTTTCTTTTTCTGTGTCTCTCATTCACTCTTACTTTCACTCACTTTAATCTGAAGGGTAATGTCTCTATGTACTCTTTCCTTCTATTATTCATTTATCTCTTTTTTTTATTTCTTATGCCACATCGATGGTCATAAATGATCTCTAATGATACCCTCATTAAGAGCAGTCTTAAATGATCTCTTTATTGGTTATAAAACCTCCTGGATTTCTGGTTTTCTGGAAATGGATTTAGATCTACACTGTATTCAAGTTTTATTCAAGTCAAGAAAATTGTGGTTACCCCAACGAAAGTCATTTTAAGGGTCAGGTAAAAGTAGCTCCTTAAGGTAACTAATGTTATTTTGTTGCTTTGTTTCCTGTCTATTGGTTATTGTTAGGATTTTATTTGTAATTCCTTTTTCCTTGCGAATTACAAATGGCATTTTTGTGCCCCTTAAAAGGCACTGAGGGAATGGGACACTACTCGAAGGATCGTTCCAAACGAAAGTGAGATAATGAATCTTTTCACAAAGGGCCCTTCCACAAGACCATTAGCGAAGGGTACATTCATACAGTAATGCCATGATCCCTTCAGAGTACCCATTGCAAGGGTTCTGCCCTTCAAAGTGAGTAGGGCACAGGAATGAGGAATTTACCCCTAGTTCTCGTCTTGTTTCCTCTTCTGTCCTTAATTGTTTCCAGATGTCTCTTGTTAGTTAATTAGTGCCCTGTGTATTTATAGCCCTCATGTTCCCCTGTTCTTGGTCTAGCATTCTATAACTTACAACTCTTGGTGAAAGGAGCGTAGGGACTCAATTGTAGAGCTTTATTAAATCAATACAACATAATCAAGAAACTCAAGGACTCACCAAAGTATAACTTTACACCAAATAATGGTAGACAAAGGACAGGGAAAACACATGGGCTTATAAAGTAAACATACAATCAGAGAGGGAACAGGAAATAATACAAAAACAAGAACCAAGAACAAAGAACTTCAATGTTAAGGTCTTTCAAGAACCAACAAAATAAAGATTTCTTGTACTCATTCCAACGGGATTGGGATCTCCATAATTATTAGTGTCTATTATCTGGATATTGGTGTTACAGGAGGTCGTGCTCTTGATGCAAAATTCGTTGAAATAAACTAGAATTACTGTATGTATGTGATTATGTGTATACTGTGTATATATATAAATGCATATAATTAAGGGAATTAATTAAAAGGGACATATTATGCCCCTTTTTACACAATGTAATATACAGTAAGTCTCAGGTGTCCCCAGAATGTGTCTGTCAAGTTTTAGCTCAAAATACCTCACAGATCGTTTTTTTTCTACCATGCCTTTATACCCCTGTTTTGGAGCCCTGATCCAAACGGGCTGTTTTAGTGTCTGTAGCTTTAAATGCAAAGAAGCTGCTGCTCCCCACACCCTTTTCTGGAAGTGGCTGTGCCTTTCCTGCTGGTGCCATGGATACCCTGGCGACAACAATGCAGGAGAACTTAAACAGTTAAAAAATTATAAATAACACGGAGAACACACTAAGTCAGTCATCTTACTGTATAACAAAGGTCGAGTTATGAAATATGAAAAACAGCTATATTTGTCGAAATTACCACTATCGTTTCATAATAGTTTTTGAAATAATAACCGGTTAATTACATAGAAAATCTTAATTGCATGACCACTCAAGCGGGACTGTGGAGGACACCAATCAGTTTATATCATAACCAAAACAGAGCTACAGCATCATGTTTATGGAATAAGGTAGTTAGGGACTAGTTGCTACATAAAGCACAATGTTTGCACAAAGTGCAAACAAGCAAATTCAGAAAACCAAATGGCTGCAAACCTGAATGGCTCGTTCGTAGACACTGTTTTTTTATTGATGGGGAAAGGAAAGAAACGAGGGGATGGTCTTTTACCATATTTTGTGGTTGTCTACACACACTGGGGACACATAATTATGTTATATTTTATAAAAACTGGATTTTGCATAATATGTCCCCTTTAAAGTGTGTATCATACCTGATGCTGGTACCACTTTTAATTTAATAGTGATTAAATTTTCTTTTTAGGTCGGGTGGGATGCTAGCAAGACTTAAAAGGGTCATGAAACCCCCTGTACAGTTCCGTTCTCAACACAATTTTGAAAAATACTGGCAAAAGTGGGCATGATAAGCAACAGAGTTAGAGGAGAGGAGGAGAGATAACACCTATTGGGATTTTCAACACTGTATTTCACAACTACACACATCAACATTCACAAATATAATATACACCATTTTGTAAGCTCACAATACAATACACAAAGGCACTTTTATATCTGCAGTTAAATGCACATATAAATGATGAGCCGTCTGTGCTATTTAAAATAAATGTGAATGCGCTTTTTCAACAACTAACTTTTGAGACCATTATAATTTTGATTAACATTGATTTGTTTGATCGGTTAACACACTCACTGAAAATGATGAATAGGTCTTTTAAACAAGCTCCAATCAGACCAGCTGTATATAAATCTAGAAGATCTCCCGTTAATACCACTGGTTGCACACGCATTTCAAAGATGTCAGTTATTGATGAAAAGCATGGTGCTCTGTCAGCTTTATAGTGGAAAACAGTAGATAATGTACTCCATAATTTTTACCGAGGTTTTTTTGAGAAAAACACAGGCGTATTTGATTTGTATACATTTTGTATTAACAATGTAATTGCATTTTAAGTACATTACTACATCTGTGAAATACACATATACCTAACATTCTCAAGGTAAACTGGTCCTGTACAAATAGAGCTATTGAGACAGACATATTCACACACAAAATGTATATTATCCAACTCTTTTATAAAATTCTCTCTATCTCTATATAATTTTAGTTGTGAGCCCAGCGATGTTGTAGTGAGCCTTTAGCTTCACTGAGGTAAATAGAGAGTGGCTGCAAAGTATTCCTTCGGCACACTGAAGCCAGCAGAGCGACATTCTACGTCTTCCTACCCAGCTTTCATCAAATCAGTGTTTTTTTAATGGGATGCGTTATCCATCAGTGAAGGAAAAGAAAACTTGAGATACATCAAAGACATGGACGAACTGTTAGCAAATGTGCTGTTTACATCTTGCTCCAGAATGCTCGTTCTTATTCACTGGATGTCAGAGCCAAACACAGACACACTGTGTTCCCATCTCAAGCCTGGGACCTGGGCCCAGAGTGACAGCATTGTTTAGGATGGGGTCTGCTCATCTCTGCTGTCTAATTCTCCCCCTCTCCTGCCTTTTAATTTCTCTTTTCTCTGTAGAGCTTCACTGCTCCTCTAATTTCCCTCTCTGGTACCTGTTGTTATAGCTCAGTGGGACAGCACTAGCTGCTCAGAGTATTTCTGAGAGATTAGGCATTTCTTTGTGCACAATGTTCAATTCACTGTGATTAAATCTAAAAGGAAGTAGCTTTGCAACTGTTCCTCACAAGATCTTAAAGGTTTAAAAACAAAAAAACCCTAGCACTGCTATGTTAAGCGCTGATTTTATGAAGTTAGGAGTGGTGCACATTCATATCACAAGTGGCAGGGTTTTGTTTTCCCTCTTTTGAATGCTTTCCTTCTTTTTTGTTAACCTTGCACTCGGGGCCCACAGAGGGGAAACAGCATTAGCTCAAAGGAATACTAATGAAACCAACATATTATTTAAGAATTCCATGGGGGAACAATGCAAGAAGATTCTTCTGTGTTGAATGTTAACACTGCAGCATGTGATGCTGCCGAACTGTGATTAGAATGGGATCTTTGTTTGGCTAGTTTTATGAGGTCACAGTGTTACCGTGATGTTACCTGTCTCTCACCTTGCAATGTTCTTGTAATTATCCTCTTTTGAAGATTTATAATATCACTGATATTCACAACAACATCAACATCAATGGAATATTCTGTGTTCAACACAAGTTAAGCTCAATCAACAGCATTTGTGGCATAATGGCATAATGTACCACATAAAAGTATTTTAAATACCATTTTTACTGTCATTTTAGGGCTTACAGCATTTTGTTGTCATGGCAAAAAGTTGTATATATCTTTACACAGAAAAGGTTAGTGAGATATGTTATCACACTTTAATCATGTGAACACGCATTGTTTACATTTTATGGCAATACTTTTTTAAACAGTGAGTATTTTAAAATGTACAGATTGGCTCCATTCTCTTCCATTGTAAATGCCTCACTGTAACCCAGATTTTTGCATTTTTTAAACAAGTCGAAATTAATTTATGTGGTATTCAACATTATGCCACAAATGCTGTCGATTGAGCTTAACTTGCATTGAACTCGGAATATTCCTTTATATGATAAATGGACCAACAATGTTATTAAGAGAATAGATATTGCAGGGCTTGACATTTACACTTGTCCGGCACAAGTGGAATTTTGAACGGGTAAGTTAAAGAGAATTTTACTTGCCCTACCGGATAAAGTAGCCTGATTAAAACCTCAAAAACAAATATTAGCGTGGGATTGTGGGGATTGAGCACAATTTTAATAATTCCCGCATGTTTCACTTTAAAAATGCGGGGAATTCCCTCTTTCGCATCGCCCTCTCTCCCTAATTTTCTAATTTTGTCTCATCACATCGTGGCACTACCTCATAGCTAATACAGCAGGAAAGGCCGAAATTGCAAAAATGCTTTATGTAATAATACCGTCTGTAGAGTGAAGAGAAACGCTTAAAACAGACTTATGCATCATCCTGAAGACCCGTTACATCTCTCATCTTTCTAGAGCTACATCTGATGTATGTTTTCAAGGTATATTCTCTGCCATGTGAATCAGTCAATTTTAATAAGTATATAACAATACACATTATAATAATATTATAACATTAATAGATTACACAAAATGAAAACTTTATCTTTAATATACATATCTGTTTTGAATATACATCATAACTGATTTAACAGCAAGGTTCTCTCAGGATTTTCAATGCATTTTGTCAACATTAAACAGACGATTTTAATGCAACTGGTGAGAACCGACATACTCTCAAAGAGATAATTTACACAGAAATGAAAATTTGGTAACCCTTTACAAAAAGGTTAAAAACAATTTACATTAGTTAACTGCATCAGTGAACATAAACTAACAATAAACACCACTTTTACATAATTTATTAATCTTGGTTAATGTTAATTCCAACATACAGTATATTAATACATTTTCATACATTAAAATAAAATGTTTTATATGTTAACATTAGTTCATGCACTATGAACTAACAATGAAAATTTTTTTTAGTAACTAACATTAACTAAGTTATAAATATAAATGCTGTAAAATTTTGTTCATTGTTAGTTCGTGAAAGCTAATGCATTATCTGATGTTAATGAATGGAACCTTATTGTAAAGTGTTACCAAAAATTCTGTCATAATTACTCGCCTTCATGTTGTTCTAAACCTGTCTGACTTTCTATTCTGTGGAACTCAAAAGGAGATGTTAGGGAGAATGTTAGTTTCAGTGTATAGTGACTGTGACTAACATTCTGCCAAAAATCTCATTTTGTTTTCTACAGAAGAGATAAATTCATACAGGCTTTAGGGTGAGTAATGATTTATCGTCTTTCAGCACTGTGTTCTTAATCCCTATTAAGTGTTAATGATGACGATGGAGGCTTTTCTTTCTTTCTTACACCCTTTTTAAAAAATAAAAATTTTAATTTTTTTAACTCCAGACAAGTAACTTTTTTACTCTGACAAGTGAATGACCAATTAAGCATATTAT
Organism: Myxocyprinus asiaticus; assembly: GCF_019703515.2. Classification (NCBI taxonomy): domain Eukaryota; kingdom Metazoa; phylum Chordata; class Actinopteri; order Cypriniformes; family Catostomidae; genus Myxocyprinus; species Myxocyprinus asiaticus. The sequence goes on from NC_059355.1 coordinate 31,317,071, forward strand.
TGTTAAATACTCAATTCATCTCAGCTGATTTCTCATAGCATCAGTGGAATGGTGAGGTGTAAAAGTCAAACGTGGGTAGGTGGGAGTTAAAATCGAATGACTTTCTTTTAGATAAAAGTTTAAAAACATCTGTTTAAACATATCATCCAATCATACATTTATATCTGCGGCCTGTAGGTAGCTCTGTTAGACCTAACTGTGATTTACTGGATGCATACAGCAGATTATTGGATTGTTGCAGGGTCTGGAATCTGCTAAATTGCCTCAACAGAGCTGTGAGGCCCAGACAGTTGAAATATTAAAGATGGCTCACCATCCAGGGGCAGCCATTGATCAGAGAGTTTCCCTCCCAGTGCTGGACACCTTTGATAGATACTCAGTCCAATTCGGCTGGATCCATGCTGGTCTACAGCATCAAACACTCTTACACTCACCTCTAGATGATCAAAGGTGTGGGAGTTTGTGGGTGTGATAAGGTTTTAAATTATATATGCAGTGTTTGTGTGTTCATGAATGTGCTTTGGATTACATTTGATGTATGTGTGTTATTGTGTTTTTAGCTTTTTAGTGAGCAGATGCTTTTTCATTTGTTTGATCACAAAGTAAACTGAGTAAAACCAAAATTACTAAGTAAAATTTTTTCATTATTCATCTGCGTTCAGTAGTGAAACTTTTTGCACAGTTCCAAAATCTGTGAAGAAATCCTACTCTATAAGTAGGAAACTATTGCTGTTTAATAGTTATATTGTTATACTGGTACATAGACATACAAATGATTAAACATTCCTCATTCTGTTCATATAAGAAAAACGTTCCTTTTTTAACTTTATTTTTACTGTGTTTTATTTTTTGCATCAAACATTTTGTATCAATTTGGCTACAGTGATTGTTTGGTTAAAATAATGGCTCCTCTGGATAAAAAAAAAAAGCCATTTCAGAAGAAATATATATATATACACACACTCACCAGCCACTTTATTAGGTACACCTGTAGACCCACTTATTCATGCGATTATCTAATCAGTCAATCATGTGGCAGCAGTGTAATGTATAAAATCAGGCTGATATGGGTCAGGAGCTTCAGTTAATGTTCACATCAACAATCAGAATGGGGAACATTTTTTATCTTAGTGATTTAGATCGTGTCATGATTGTTGGTGCCAGACGGACTGGTTTAAGTATTTCTGTAAATGCTGATCTCCTGGGATTTACAAATGCAACAGTCTCTAGAGCAAAGTTTACGCTAAGAAAGTTTGGTGCTGGTGAACATGTCCAGGAATGTTAAAGTTTGCCGGACAAATTGGAAAAAAATCTTGTCATTTCATTTCTGTGTTTATTTTGTGCCGTAACGTGATGGACTATGCATAATAATGTAATAATGATGACACAAAATAAATGGTAAATGTTTGTTCTATATAGTTGCTTTTCTATTAAAAATACATGGCCGTCATGGTATTAGCATCTAGTTACATTCAACAGGGAGCAAACTAAACAAAATTTGCCACATATTAGCCTGCACATCTTGTCACGTGGCTCGCTGTGCATGACACCAACACCATGCTATTCTCCGTGATCCACACACAACTTACCACGCACCCCATTGAGACAGAGAACCACTAATCGTGACCACGAGGAGGTTACCCCATGTGACTCTACCCTCCCTAGCAACCGGGCCAATTTGGTTGCTTAGGAGACCTGGCTGGAGTCACTCAGCACAACCTGAATTTGAACTCATGACTCCAGGGGTGGTAGTCAGCATCAGTACTCACTGAGTTACCCAGGCCCCCTGCTACTCAATCATTTCTGACCCAGGGAGAACCCTGAAGAGAAAAAAAATCTCCACAGAACAGGACAACTCCCAAACAAGTCAAGAAAATTAAGAGGAGCTTGTTATTAAAACAGGTGGGTTCAGTCTGTTTTATCTCCTCAAAATGAAGCATGCAAAAGAATATTAAGAAAGCCAAAAGATGCGCTCCGCAATGTGGCATAATGTAAAAATAACCATTATGGTTATGATTTAAAACGAAGTTGAGTGTTTTTTATTTATTTATTTATTTATTTATTTATTTATTTATTTTACTTTGACTATTGTCAAGTTCCAAATAAAGAGAAAATTATGTAAGAGGAAGTATTTAATTCAAGATAGATTATCCCCCCATAAATATGCATTATGGTTATTTAATATATAAACCAGTTTTTATTGATTTAAAAAAAACAAAATGACTATGTTGTGATGTACAGTATATCGTTATCGTGATATAAATTACTCACATCGTGATGTAAGATTTTGGTCAAATTGCCCACCCCTAGTTATGTCATATAGTTTATAATTTAAACTTCCGTGGCAGTGAAGCGCTTGTTGTATCAACTAAAGGGGTTGCTGCTGATGCATCATGTTAATATTTTTACCGGACATTGTATCCGACCATGTTTGAATTTGTCGGACATTAGGACATTTTAACGGTCAAAAGCCGGTATTTACCGGCTAATGGAAACCCTGCGCTAGAGAGTATAGAGAATGGTGCGAAAAACAAAAAACAACCAACAAGCGGCAGTTCTGTGGATGAAAGCGCCTTGTTGATGACAGCAGTCAACGGAGAATGGCCAGACTGGTCCAAGCTGACAGGAAGGTGACAGTAACCCAAAGAAACATGTGTTGCAACAGTGCCTCAGTTTTCTGTTCTTGGCTGACAGAAGTGGAACTCGACGTGGTCTTTTGCTGTTGTAGCCCATCTGCCTCAAGATTCGACATGTGCATTCTGAGATGCTATTTTGCTCACTACAATTGTACAGAGGTGTTATTTGAGTTACCGTAGCCTTTCTGTCAGCTCGAACAAGTCTGGCCATTCTCCGTTGAGCTCTGTCATTGAAAAGGCGTTTTCATCCACAGAACTGCCGCTCTCTGGTTGTTTTTTGTTTTTCACACCATTCTCTATACACTGTAGAGGCTGTTGTGTGTGAAAATCCCAGGAAATCAGCAGTTACAGAAATACTCAAACCAGCCCATCTGACACCTAAAATCATGCCACAGTCTAAATCTTCAAGTATATCTTCAAAAGACTACAAAAACATACTTTTTTTTTCTATGCAGTCCAGCCCCAATGTCAAATGTGCTTTGGGTTACTTTGGTGTACCTGTGAGTTATAGTTCCCCTGTCACTCACTCAACGTTGTGTCGATGTAGTGACACTAGGGGTCACTCTTGGGAGCCCGAGACACCTCTGGTCCTTGATAAAAGGCCAATGAAAATTGGCGAGTGGTATTTACATGCCACTCCCCCGGACATACGGGTATAAAATGAGCTGGTATGCAACCACTCATTCAGATTTTCTCTTCGGAGCCGAACGGTCATGCTCACTGAGCTGAATTCCCACCACTGTTCATTCAACTCTGCTGGATCTGACAGCGCATTTCAGCGGCTTCTTCCCCCTCTGCACTGGTGCACTGCAGAGAATGCCCCTGGGCACTTCGGCAGAAATAAAAGAGTATATTTTTCTAAAAGAGCGGCACACACGGAACATCTTTTTAAAGATGCCTGTCCTTTGTGTGTTATTCCTTGTTGTGCTCGTTATCTCTCGCCTTCTGACAGATCACTCTTTCGTGTCTGGGCACTGCTCACGTGGAGACAGCGTTCGTGGATGGATCATGTACTCATTGCGAGAACATGTCCATGCAATGTTGCGGTTGCGGCTTACCTTCGTAAGAAAGGTAAGGCTCCACGCCTCAGTCCTTCTACCCACGGGTATGAGACCAGCGCGGCTAGCACTGAGGGCGATTTGGGGACCCCAATGAGACCATCTCTGCCGGGTATCGCCCCACGGACCTCCCATTCCCCAGCACACGCCTCTGCCCCGATTGGGCTTCCGGATGAGTCCGCCGGCTCGTCTCACGGTGAGTTCGACCTCTTAGGCCCACAAAGGTGATGAGCTCTCGAGCGCAGCATCGGAGAGCGGGCACGTCCAGTCGGACGTGGAAGCCTCAGCTGGGCTCCTCCCTTCGGTTGCAGTCACCCAGTCACAGGCTGACGCGGAGATGACAACATGCTTTCCCTGGCAGCCGCGAGCGTCGGACCCTCCGCTCTCCCATGAACCCTCGCGGCTCGATAATTGGTTCCTGCGCTCGCAGCGTCACTCAAAGCCACGCCCCACCCCCGTTCATTTTTTCCCGGAAGTGCATGAAGAGCTGACAAGGTCGTGGGAGGCACTTTTTACTGCCCGGTCCCGATCTTTCAGCTTCCCCGCCCTCACTACCCTCGATGGTGGGGCGGCCAAGGGCTATTCGGCAATCCCCCTGGTGGATAAAGGCGCTCGCGGTGCACCTATGCCTGCAGAGCGCTGCCACCTGGCACAGGTGCCCAAAGCTCCCGTCCAAGGCCTGTAGGTTTACATCGTCTCTGACGGAAAAGGCCTACGGTGCTGCTGGACAAGCCACCTCCGTCCTGCACATCATGGCTCTCCTGCAAGTCCACCAAGGTGCTAAAGGAACTGCAAGAGGGTAGTTCCGCCCCGGGATTGATGCAGGAGCTGCGCTCGTTAACCAACCTCGCTCTCCAGGTGATGAAGGTCATGGCGCGGTCTCTCTGGCAGGCGATGTCCACCTTGGTGGTCCAGGAGCGCCACCTTTGGCTCAACCTGGTCGAGATGGGAGAGGCCGACAAGGCATAGTTCCTTGCCGCCCCCATTTCCCAAGTTGGCCAGTCTGGTGACACCGAGCATTTCTCAGCGGTGAAGCAGCAGATGGAGGTTATCTGGCACATCCTGCCCCAGTGCGGCTCAAGATCCTGCACCCCGTCTGCTTGTCACCAAGGGCATCCCCCTGCAGTGACTGCACCAGCTCCGGCGTATCACGACCCTGCAGCCCCGGCGTGGAGCCCACCGCAGGAAGCAGACACCACCCATCTCGCGGCCACCAAGAACCCGCAAAAGGCTTCAACCTGCCGGTACGTCTGATGAGATTGTTCCTCCAGCCGAGATGAAGAAGGGGTCTTACAGCCCCTACTTCATTGTACCGAAAAAATGTGGTGGGTTGTGACCAATCTTGGACCTTCAAGTACTGAACCGGGCTTTACACAGACTCCCATCCTAGATGCTGATGCAAAGACACACTCTAGCAAGCATCCGGCATCAAGATTGGTTCGTGGCATAGACCAGTAGGACGTGTACTTCCACGTCTTGATTCCACCTTGACACACACACTTCCTGCGGTTTGCATTTGAGTGTCGGGCGTATCAGTACAAGGTCCTCCCTTTCTGTCTGTCCTTGTTCCCTCGCGTCTTCACGAAGGTCGCAGAGGTAGTCCTTGCCCCGCTAAGGGAAGTGGGCATTCGCATCCTCAACTATCCCGACGGTTGGCTAATCCTAGCTCACTCTCGGGATGTGTTGTGTGCACACAGGGACCTGGTGCTCTCGCACCTCAGCCGACTAGGGCTTCGGGTCAACTGGGAAAAGAGCAAGCTCCTCCCGGTTCAGAGCATCTCTTTTCTCGGTTTGGAGTTGGACTCAGTCTCGTTGATGGCGCGCCTCATGAACGAGTGCGCACAGTCGGTGCTGAGCTGTTTGAAGGCGTTCAAACAGAAAACAGCGGTTCCACTGATTTTTTTTCAGAGGCTCCTGGGGCATATGGCATCCTCAGCAGTGGCCACTCTGCTCGGGTTGATGCATATGAGACCGCTTCAACAATGGCTTCAGACTCGAGTCCCGAGATGGGCGTGGTGCCGCGGGACACATCGCGTGGCCATCACACCAATGTGTCACCGTCTCTTCAGCCCTTGGACCAACCTCACGTTTCTACGGGCAGGTGTTCCCCTAGAGCAGGTCTCCAGGCGCATCGTGGTCATGACAGAGGCCTCCAAAACGGGCTGGGGCACCATTTGCAAAGGGCATGCAGCCGCCGGCTTATGGACGGGCCCGCGGCTACGTTGGCACATCAACTGACTCGAGTTGCTGGCAATTCTACTCGCCCTGCAGAGGTTCCGGCCATTGATCCAGGGCAAGCACGTGTTAGCTCAGACAGACAGTGCTGCAACGGTAGCATATGTCAACCATCAAGGCAGTCTGTGCTCCTGTTCTATGTCACAACTCGCCCGCCATCTCCTCCTGGAGTCAGCATCACCTCAAGTCACTGCGAGCCACTCACATCCCGGGCGATCTCAACACTGCAGCGGACGCGCTGTCATGGCAGGTTACCCTCAGGGGAGAGTGGAGACTCCACAATCAGGTGGTCCCGCTGATCTGGAGTCGATTTGGACAGGTACGCCCTGACCGAGGCACCTCTTGGTATAGATGCGCTGGCACACAGCTGGCCCCCTGGACTGCGCAAATATGTGTTTCCCCCAGTGAGCCTACTTGCACAGACCCTGTGCAAGGTCAGGGAGGACGAGGAGCAGGTCATCCTGGTAGCACCCTACTGGCCCACCCAGACGTGGTTCTCAGACCTCATGCTCCTCGCAACAGCCCCCCCCCCCCCGGGCGAATTCCCCTGAGGAAGGACCTTCTTTCTCAGGGATGGGGCACCATCTGGCACCCACGACCAGACCTCTGGAATTTCCATGTCTGTCCCCTAGATGGGACGCAGAAGACCTAAGCGGTCTACCACCCATGGCGGTAGACACGATCAGGCTAGGGCCCCCTCTGCGAGGCGCCTGTATGCCTTTAAGTGGCATCTGTTCGCTAAGTGGTGTTCTTCCGGACGGGAAGACCCCCAGAGATGCACAGTCGGATCGGTGCTTTCCTTCCTGCAGAAGAGGTGGGAAGGGCAGCTGTCCCCTTCCACCTTGAAGGTGTATGTAACCTTTATAGCGGCACACCACGACACAGTGGACGGTAAGTCGTTAGGGAAGCATGACCTGATCATCAGGTTCCTGAGAGGCGCCAGGAGGCTGAATCCCTCCAGACCACGCCTCGTTCCCTCATGGGACCTCTCTGTAGTTTTTCAGGGTCTACAGAGAGCCCCCTTTGAGCCTTTGCAGTCAGCTGAGCTTAAGGCACTCTCTTTGAAGACTGCCCTCCTGACTGCGCTCACTTCCATCAAGAGGGTAGGAGACCTGCAAGCGTTCTCTGTCAGTGAAACGTGCCTGGAGTTCGGTCCGGGCTACTCTCACGTGATCTTGAGACCCCGACCGGGCTATGTGCCCAAGGTTCCCACGACCCAATTTAGGGACCAGGTGGTGAACCTGCGAGCGCTGCCCCAGGAGGAGGCAGACCCAGCCCTGTCGTTGCTGTGTCCGGTGCGTGCTTTACACATCTATTAGGATCTCTGAGCAGCTCTTTGTCTGCTTTGGTGCACAGTGGAAAGGAAGTGCTGTCTCCAAGCAGAGGATCACCCGTTGGCTCATTGACGCCATAGCTATGGCATATCGCCCAGGACGTGTCGCCCCCGGTAGGGCTACGAGCCCATTGTACCATGGGTGTAGCGGCCTCCTGGGCCCTGGCCAGGGGTGCCTCTCTAACAGACATTTGCAAAGCAGCAGGCTGGGCAACACCCAACACCTTTGCAAGGTTCTACAACCTCCGGGTGGAACCGGTTTCATCTCGGATAGTGGCACGCAATACAAGCGGATAAGCTCTGGATAGCCGGCCGGTTTTAGCGCTAGCACATAGCACCTTTCACCTCCTCTGAGCTGAAGACATGCGCCATTAACTCCCAGTAGTGTTCACAAACTATATTCCCTGGTTGACTTCCTCCGAGCCCTGTGGCAGTCGAGTTTTTGGAGAGACTTGCTGCCGGTCCAGTACACATGCTAACTAAAAGCCCTGTTCTAGGATAGGTGCTCCGCATGTGGCGGTTCCCTGTAGGTAACCTCATGCGATGTATATCTTCCGCTAATTCGTTTCCCTGTTGGCAAACTGCGTCTTCCTTGGGCAGAGGCCCCTATGCCACAGTCTCCATGTTTGTAGTAACGCCTCCCCTGTTGGGTAGGACCTACCATGAGACTTCCCCACATGACATACTTCCAACATAGCTCAGCAAGACCATGTGACGTATTTTCCACTTAAATATCCCCCCTCTCTCTGGGCGAGGTGTGGTCTCCGCGGTGTCCTCCCCTTGGGAGGGACACCCCCCTGACTAGACCTGGTCGGCCCAGTTGGATATTTCCCCTTTTTTTTAGGGAGTTGAAAAAAGAAGAGGAAAAGGGCTAACCTGTCTATATCTTTTGGGTAGTCGACTTGTCCCCAAAGGGCCGTTCGACACTCATAACTATGTTGGGGCAGGTTACGTGTTGGCCTGGTGTGCTGGCTATGAGGCACACAGTTGTCTGCCCGTCACACACCGTCAGTTCACGTAACACAGTTCAGCCAGTTGCGGCGTTTTGTATAGGGAACCCTAGTGTCACTACATTGTCACAATGTCGAGGGAGTGACAGATAGGGAACGTCATGGTTACACCCTGATGGAGGGAATGAGACGTTGTGTCCTTCCTGCCACAATGCTGAACTACCCGTTGAAATGGCCGGGACCTTGTCTCGGCTCCTCAGCATAAAACCTGAATGAGTGGTTGCATACCAGCTCCTTTTATACCCGTATGTCTGGGGGAGTGGCATTCAAATACCACTCACCAATTTTCATCGGCCTTTTATCAAAGACCAGAGATGTCTCGGGCTCCCAAGTGTGACCTCTAGTGTCACTACATCGACACAACGTCTCGTTCCCTCCATAAGGGAACAGAGGTTACACAAGTAACCATGACGTTTTTTAAGCTTTTTTGTCATTGAGCAAATAAAAAAATGTGAGATCACTAAGCAAAAGTATTTTGCCCCATTCATCTGTTTTCAGCTGTGAAACTTTCCGGACAATTCCGAAGTCCAAGAAGAGATGTCTTTTGTTCACGTCAAACCTCCAGCCACCACCCTCACCCCACCGCTGGGCTATGTCCTTTTCCCCGGCCCTGTCATGTTAAAAGGGTTATCCGCAGCTCACTCTTTCATAGCTCCCTAAAGAATGAAACAGCGCTGAACACGTATCCCTCTGTTCACCCAGAAAACGGCACACATGAGCCTTTAGAATGTCATCCCATCAGGAGTTCTCTCTCCAACTATTTCAGACCAGCACCATGTTTACCCCTATGTCAGTCACCCTAAAACCAAATGAAGGAGAAGTCAGTGGGTATAGGGAGGTGGATGACATTGTGACAACCACAGTGGTGGGGCAGGGGATTCATTTATATTTTAATTGGGGGAGGGGGTAGCCCTGGATACACTTAGGTGACTGGAAAACATTCAACGGGAGGAAGTGAGCGGACTTGAATTTGGTAAGTGTGGTTGCATAACTATGCAGATTGAAATCACTCTCACAATTGGAGGTAACTCTCGGTTATCCCTGCAGATTGAAAAGGGTGGGCTAGACTTCAAAAAGCAAACATGTATATTTCCCATGGACTTTCGAAGTTTTTCCTTTGTAGACTGGAATGAATTTGGTCACAGGCTCAATGGAGCCCGATTATCTACTCTGTGTGAGACATTCAGCAACAGGAAAAACTCCAGACCCCACATATGGCTATATATCCTGCTCTATAGCTCTATGTTAAATAGCTCTGAGCTGTTGGTGATACACAAAACATCAAAGAGGGGCTGATAGAATTGACAGTGGTGCAATAAATAGAAACGAGGGGCTCACTAGCTCTCAACACTACTATTTTACCCCAGAGTAAGTCCTTTTGAATAGTTTAACATGAAATTTACATATTCTTTCTGGTATTGAATTTCATCAATATTTTACCATGTTGTAAAAATAAATTATGGGATTTGTACTGCAGAAATCCATTAAACAAATCCTGGTAAGGGATTTGAACAAACCCCTAAACCTAGGTGTGAACTCTTCCCACACTGTTTGGACATGAATGATAACTCAAATCGTGCAGCTTGTTGAAAAGAGGTGTGCTGTTGCTTGAAAGCGATTAGTTTTAGAATTTTCACTACAGTCTAGCAACCATCCAGAACATCCTTGCATTGTGGCACTGTGTATTGCACAAGTCCATGATTTGATATACTGCAAAGGCTGATTGGCAGTCACTTTTTTTCCACCCTCTTTTGATTGAGAGGAAATAATCATCCCAGATCATTGGCTGTTTTTAAACAGAATTGCATAAATTCAGAATCCAATTGTACTGATGATTGGCTAATATATTGGTGCATCACTATGATTTAGCATTGTTTAAAGACTTGTTAATGTTAGATGTTGCTGTTATTTTTTGCCTCCAGATGTTGATGGATCACACCGTTGCTTTTTATGATTCAGAGGCTTCAACAAAAATCCATGTCAGCCTCGCTTTCTCTCCTTCCCACAAATCAAGCAAATTTGGGCAGCTTACTCATTGTGCGAATACCTCCCACACGGCATAATGATTTTCATCAAAGCATGAGAGAGATTAGCTAAAGAAATGTGATTATTATGACAGCGAGAGGATCTGTGAAAGAGGCATTTGTGAAGATCTGTAAATCTGTACGTGTAAAGCCTGTGTCCACTAAGGGTCGATCGATTATTGGCCTGGCAGATAATCGGAATCGTTATTTTGTCTGATCTGATTGCTGATTAAATAAATACATTTTAAAATATGCATCGTTAGCTCCGATGCCACCGCCTCTCTCTGAAAGGGTACTACTTATAGTCTCAATAGTCTGGCTTAATGTCCTGCGCACAGTATTATCGGATTGGTTATATGTCACGAGTAAATGGCTAATCAACACTGTACTCCATATTCGTGGGGGAGAGGTGGAAAAGAGGAGAGAAAGATGCATGAGAAGACACGCTGTTTTCAAAGTGAGAATGCAGTTACTGAAGTTGCAATAAACATCACAATACTCTATGTCAGTGGTCAGCAATTAGCGGTCTGCGGTCCGGATCCTGAGACATGACAACGGATGTCCCCGCTCACCATTTCTACACTTTAGGTTAGCAGCGCTACAAAACAATGAAGCTGTTACACCACACGTGTTCCGGGGTGTAGATGGCACTGATATTTCAGCGCTGTATCCTTGAATATTTTTCTGTAGCACCAAACACACTTCAAACTGCTAGGAGCTCCCTTCACTTTATTTTTGAAAAAAATAATGTTGAAATGTTGTTTTCCAGTATTTTTCAAAAGACAATATTGATGTAATTTGATTTGATATTGATGATATTTCATTAAACACATGTTCATAGGCATTTAAAGGACACTTTGTGTTGGAGTTTGTGTAAATGTTGACATTTTTACTGCAAATGTATATCGTCCCCAAATATTGGTTATCGTATCAGCCTTGAAAAAAAAAAAAAAAACATATCGGTTGACACCTAGTATCCACTTATAAAGGCATCTAGTAATAGTGCTGTTGAAGGATCATGTGTATCTTAGGTATTTTGAATAATAATGAGTCAAGATAGATTTTGAGTTTGAGTCTAAGGATTTGTTAAGCCCAGTCCATTTACCCACTCTGCTATGATGCCAGAGCATATGCTGCTAATTAGAGCTCTAATGTGAGACACTAAATGTCTGTCTGGAGCATTGGTGAGGAGATGATTGTTGGGTATAATGGCTGTTTTTTTTGTTTGTTTGTTTTTTCTATGTACTTCTCAGCATCGAGCAGCGCTATCAGCATTGTTTGGAACAATGGACAGAAGCAATATTGACCTACGCTGAGCTTGATTAGGGTTTTCATAAATTAGATGACTGTGGATTGTGGACTATACATGTGGGTGTGTCTGGTTTGTATGATGTAGGAAAATCGGCCCATCCCCACCACCATCCCTGCATTCACAGGAGAGACCAGCTCACCCCCAAAAACAAACACTGGCACACACACACACACACATACACACACACACACACACGTTGGTGCGGCTATCCTTATGAGGACTCTCCATAGACATAATGATTTTTACACTGTATGAACTATAGATTCTTTCCCTTAACACTACCCCTAAACCTAACCCTCACAAAAAACTTTCTGCATTTTTACATTTTCAACACACACACACACACACACACACACACACTGCCTGGCAATGAGTGATGGGGGGGCCACAATTTTGTGTTCGCCGCAGAAAAGCAGGGCTGAGACAAACATACACAAAGGAATAAGCAACAAAGGAGGAGGAGAGAGAGAGAGATAAACAAAGAGAGAGAGAGAGAGAGAGAGAGAGAGAGAGATGCTACATTGCAAGTACTGGACAGCAAATGAAAACATGACAATTTTTGACACAAGAACCCCCAGACACTGACCATTTCAGACAGAATGTTACATATGATTTACATATAAACAGTCAACAAAGGAAAACATTTATCCAAAAGAAACAACAGAAACACAAAACAATACAAAAGGAAGGTTTACAAAGACCAACACCTGTTAATGATAAATAGTATAGTGGGATGAATCTCACAAAGAGTCCAGAGCACATTCGGGTCAATTTTCACCCCCTAAATTACATACATAAAGAACAAAAATAAAAAATAAAAAAAATATAAAAAATAAAATGTCTGTACGGATTACAAGTGAAATGAAATGTGCTTAACTAATGAAAATGTTACAGTAAAAACATCTTAATCATTCTAAAAATATTTGCATCTGCTTTATTCAAAATGTTTTGCATCTTTATGAGAAATGTTTTTTTTAATTAAAATAAAATATGTATTTTAAATATATATGATTTAATATATCCTCTGTCACAAAGGAAATAATCTCATGCCATCATTAGCGCAACCTCCAAGCAAATCAAAGCAGCAGGTTGTTGTTCTTGTCTTGCTCTCTCTATGTTACGGAACCCTGCTTCCTTTCCTCAATGCTCCATTTGGTTGGTGGCTGTTGCTTTTCGTCTTTGCCAAGCGATGGAGGACATTTGTAATTTAAATGAATTCTTCCATATCAGCAGGGCAGATTTGCCCACATCTTTTGTCTTGGGGCTTGCCGCTTTGTCAAGGCTCCCCCCCTCCGTCTTCCAAACACACACAGACGAACATACATACATTTGTATTAATAAAGCAAATGACAGTGTGTTCTGCAGTTGAGCACACACCCTGATGATTGGATTTGACTGGGCACTGAACCAGATGAGGCAGCGTACAACTCACACTCAGACAAGAACAAATGTTCACAGGTGTCACACTGAGATCGGATGTAGTTTATCAGCATGCCGTCTCAAGTATTGTTTTATTGCTGCCGTGTAAACCCCTGTTGAGTGCATCAGTCAAAACAAGTTTATAATTATCTCTGCCATGTTATGATTCATTTCTTTACAGATTTTTTTTGGGCAGGCTTTAAGTGGCTGCAGCAAGCACACTAATTTGCTGTTTGTACTCCTTTCATTAAGCTTTTGTTTTAACCCCCAAACATAAGGAATATGGAATGTTATTTTGGTTGAAGAAAAGTAAGCTTTTTGAAAATTGTGACAGATTGTGTTTTTCAATAAATAACTGTTCTTGCAGTTGTAAACACTATTAGTTGAGAAAGTAGAGGTTTATTTACAGCAGTGGACAATCATACAGCATTCAGTAAGTAGTGAGCACCAAAAGTGCCCATGACCATCATGCACTTTTCATCGCCGGGGTTCTGTTTTCATGCTGCAGTATGTGTAAAATGTCTTAAACCAAAAGCTGCAGCTGTGTATGTTTGTGATATTACTGTCTCAAGCTGCTCTTTAACGTATTGTGTGTGTGACAGTTCACTGTTTTGTGTGTGACCCTCATCCTTGAATCATCCGCAGAGTTGCAGGACCCACCACTGACAGAAAGTGTCTCTCCTGTCAAAGTGCATCTACACTGGATGTTTTAATTGTCATGTTTCATAGCTGTTAAAGGAATAGTTGACCCAAAAATGAAAATTCCCTCATCATTTACTCACCCTTGTGCCATCCCAGATGTGTATGACTTTCTTTCATCTGCTGAACTCAAATTAAGATTTTAGAAGAATATCTCAGGTCTGCAGGTCCATACAATGCAAGTGAATGGGTGCCAACATTTTGAAGCTCCAAAAATAACATAAGTCAGCATAAAAGTAAACCATAAGACTCCAGTGGTTAAATCAATGTCTCCAGAAGTGATAAGATAGGTGTGGGTGAGAAACAGATCACTTTTACATTTTCCAAACTGTGTTTTTGGAGATTCACATTCTTCATATTGCCCCCTTCTGGGCAGGGAGAAGAATTTCATGCAAAAAAAGGACTTAAAAATGTATCTGTTTTTCACCCACACCTATCATATCACTTCTGAAAGTATGGATGATGCCTTTATGTGCTTTTTGGAGCATATAAATGTTGGCACTCACCGAGATATTTATCTAAAAACCATAATTTGTGTTCTGCAGAAGAAAGAATGTCATTCACATCTGGGATGGCATGAGTAAATGATGAGAGAATTTTCATTTTTGGATGAACTTACCTTTAAGTCATCTTTGTAAAATTGTCTATATTTTTCTATCAGTCTAGGTTTCTATTTCTAAGCCACTCAGATTATTGTTCAGAGTTTTTAGTTTTAACTAAGTATCAGTCTGTCAGCATGTCACCAGTTTTTGTCCTAAAATTCCTTAGGAGAAATAAAAATAGAAGCTAATAGGATCTGTTTGTCCAGCCAATTGCAGATGGGGAACCTAAGTTTGGGAAACCAATTTGAAAACAGTCATTATTTTTGAAATTCTGTTTGGTAATGCTTGTAATGCAGAAATTAGTTATATTAGTTATATTTTTAGTTGTAAATATTTTAATACAGTTAACAGTTTTATTAACCCTATATGTATACCCTTCTCAAATCCCAACCCTGAACCTAACCGTCAGTGGAGTACAAATTTAATTTTACAGCGAAAATGCAACCTCAGGATCCCGCTCTCCAATGTTTAAAGGGGTGCGATTACTTCCTGGTTTCCGTGTAACCAAGGCGCTTGTCTCAGATGTTGCTCACGCAAACTACTGATATTATAAAGAGATCTAATATGTGATATTTGTTTTATTTTTTATTATTGGCTACCTTGTGCTCTTTCTCTCTCTCATATGTCTCTTATGCACTGAGTAGGTCTAATGCAGTAGCTGTATTGTTGGATTGTTTAAATTGCCACATGATTTAACCACAAACACTATGCAGCAGAGACATACAGATAGGAAAAGGTGATATAGAAGAGTAACTTGTTTTGAATGCTAGAGGGCTTGTCTTTCCAAAGGGGGAAAAAAAAGAACAGAAGTGGACGAAGGTGGAGAGGTTGATGGATTTGATTAGAACATTGACCATCAAGGAGACTGAGACTAGGGGAGAAGGCAGCACATTTGTTCATGCCGTGTGGGGAAGGAGATTCTGACCTCTAGGTTTTATTTTTTTAGAAATATGTGAACAAAGGAGGGAAGGTCTCACTGCTATGGGAGGTCCCACAGCTCTATGTAAGTGTGTGTGCAGTCTTTAATGAGGGTATTTGGCATTGAGGGTATGGCCTCTAATTGTTTTTCATCTACATAAATAGCGCTCTCACACACCTGCTCCATTACACGTTCAAACACCTGTGTGCAATTTGATCACACGTTAAACGCCTTTTCACTTGTACTACAACACCAGTCAAACACCTCAAAGACACATCTCCTTTTAGTCTAATTAGGCACTTAAAACCTTAAAAGGCACTTTATAATGTGTGGGTCCATAGTAATTAAACAGTACACAACATGACACTGTTTTTCACATACTGCTATTATACTCAAACAAACCCACATGGCATCTTTTTTTTTTTTTTTCTGTTCTCATTGTGAGAAAAAATCTGCAGAATTCTGCCAAATATTTTAAAAATGATAAAAATGAGTTAATCATATTTGAGAGTAGGCTAAGTTTGGAAGCTCAAAGGATTATAAAATAATCCAAATGTTTTCTTTAAAAGCAAACACAAAGGGTCCGATATGTGTAGAAATGACTATTCTAAAATCTGCTGATTATTTTGCATATCTTTTACTCAAATAATTAATCACTTTCTGTGTTTCATGTAAGGCACTGATTTAAATGAAAGTTAAGTTCTCTGGTCCAATTGAAAGTGATTATTTGGGTAGTTGACATTAAATAGTTCTAGAAAGCTGTGGTATTCTCCATCTAAACTATTGTAAACAACATTTTGCTCATTCTTTAATAGTTTTTTTTTTTCGCACTCAGTTTTTGTGATATCATATTTGTGATCATCATATTAATTGTGAAACTTCATGAAATATTTGAAGGAAAAGCAATGGTGACTATTCACAGCACTTAAAATATACACTTTATCTTATACAAAACTTGTTTAACCTAATGTCTTGATGTTGATAAAAAAAATTAAAAAAAGTTATGTCATTGGATTCCAATAAGAGAGCTGAATTACAGTATCATCATTCCCCATCATGCCTCAACATCACTTTCCTATTCCCTTGCTCTCATTCTCATGAAAAAACATCTGTCTTTTCCCACCTAATTAATGAAAGCAACCGACAGTAAGGTGCTTTTGCTTTGACAGACCCTGACGTGATCTGTTTGATTGCATTTAGCTCGCCTCAAAGCCAAAAATAACAACAATGCTCGGTGTTTGCATCAAGCACATGCAATCGGGAGATGGGCTCCAGAGAACCAAGAATGACATTAGTTACATTGTTGCTCTTCAAACCCACACTTTCCATCCTATTAATGATTCAGTTAAGTATAGATATGTGACCACTATAAGGTATATCACTCCAATTGTCAGTGTAAATATTTATGCACTAATGGTTGCTGCATGATAACGTTTTTTATGCTCTTATTTGTTTGAGGAGAAACATCAACAGTGCAGAAATCAATAGATATAAACAGATCGAGAAATATTGGATAGCTGCAGAGGAACATACAGTACAACGATATAATGTGCTAATTAGGAACCTCATAATTTTTGACCTCTTGTTTGCTCTCCAATTCCCAAAAATGTCTCTCTCTCTGGTCACATGAAGTGCACACTGCAGCTATATATAGTTGTTACTCCTATTCTAAATGCCTAATCCCACTCTGTGCATAGAGAGCTCAGTTATTTATAGTAGTGACAACCACATTCTACAAATGCTTTTATATGCAAAAAAAGTTTTGACAACTGTATTTACATTAAAGCCATAAAAAAATGTTTTTTTTTTTTTAAATGGCACGTCTCTTGGTGATGGTTTATTGAAATTGACAGACTTTTGCCAATCTGGTCACTAATATCACTTTGGTCAAAAATAACTAACACCAATCGGGTTAAAGAATTGGTATCCATGCTTCTTGTTTACAGTTGTGAATATGTTTCCACAACGTTGCCAGGCATACCAGTCACTGCAATTTCAGCATTGACTTCTGTATTTAAGACACACTTGGAATGATACTTCAGGGCAGGGTAGGTGAACGTCTAAGGCCCACAATTACCATTTTACCCGGCCCGCAAGGCGATTCAAGAAATAATTTGAAAAGTGTAAATATATAAATATAATGAAAATTTAAAGTGATTTAAAATGTTGTATAATGGAATTAACTTAAAAAAACAAATTATTGGTGCGTGAGCACATAACAGAATGTGTACGTTAATTTCAACCCACAATCACAAATCTCAAGTAATTGTATGGCCTGCGGATAATTTTTTAAATACTCGAATGGCCTTTGGTAGGAAAAAGTTTCCCCACCCCTACTTTAAGGGATTCACTTCTGCATGCAAGTGTGATTGTGACTCCCAAAACTTGACAGTGTGCATGTGAGCTGTTTTGCCAGGTCATTACCAGTTCACACAAAAATTTTAATTCTGTCATTTTTTTTTTACTCACCCTTATGTTTTTCCAAACTCATATAACCAAGTAGATGTTGGGCAGAATGTTAAGGGGTTTCCACATGACTTGCATCAGTGTTGCCGAATACAGCTTTACCATTATCTCTCTGTGCTTTCATCAAGTGCTGTAACGCAGGGGTCAATGTTCACACTATTTCAACTATGACCTTGTTTCTGCTGACCTTTCGAAAAAGCTGCCAATAATTACTGGGCAATTCAGATGACATATAATTTACCTGTGTGCTGCTAGTGCTAAAATTTAAATACATTCTCTGCAGCGCTTTTCATGTGGAGGTGCTTGGCACTGGCATTGAGTGGTGCATTGACCCCCCGATGCGAGTCATGTGGAAGTCATTTTGGCCTCAGTCACCATTCACGTTCATTGTTGGGGAAAAATGCAATAAAAGTGAATGGTTCCTGAGGCTAATGTTCGGCGAAACAACTCCTTTTGTGTTCTATTGAAGAAGGAAAGTTAGGAACAACATGAGTGATTACATTGTTGTATGCATGCTTATTCCTGAGCTGCTGTTGTAATTGTGCGCCACCTTTAAGTCCAGGTTTGCATATTTCTGCATGGATTTACTGTATTTGTAAGAAGTTGGTCTTGGGTCAGCACTTTAGAAAAACTTTCATTCCCAGCCAAGTTGCTGACACCAGCACTAGTCTGCATCTTACCTCCAACTCCCTAATGCTCCATTCAGCGGGTTGCCCCTGTGCCACTTGATCTTTTAAATGGACCTAGTTTCACACTACCTTTAACTTTTTTCCTTAAGAAGGCATTGTTATTCCTGAACAAATTCCAAACTGACAAAATGCTCAATTTAAGCTTTTAGAGTGTAGGAGTTTACTGGCTTTAGTGCATGTTTGCTCATGGCTGCCTTCCTTCGTCTTGCCTCTATCACAAAGATACTCGAACTCCTTGATGTGTTAAACAAAAAGGTAAAAGAGGTGTCTGATGAAGGCACTTTCACAGAATCTGCATACACAGGCAGCAGAGGCAGATTAGTGTGTTATTCAGCTGTAAAGTGACAGTGTAAAGCGGTTCACACAGGGCTTTATTTTCTCACTTCCTCAAAGGAGTTCAGTTTTGCCTTTGAAATCCACCTGGGTTTCAGGCTTAATCTTGTTGTCACCTTTGCAGCTTGTTAGCTTATTATTTCTTATTTTCTTCCAGCTTTTTTCTTTTTGTCATCTTTGAACCCAGAGAGTTGGAGATAACAGTTTCTATGCACTGTACACAGTAAGTAGTGTGATATTCTACCTCAACAATACTGTAGAAATACTCTATCCTAAGTGGCCGTTCACAATGAAAATGTTTTTGCATCTGTACTATTTGTCAATGTGAAGATGTGCTAGACGAACGTCTTTGACCTTTTTTTTCAGTGTCTTGTGTAGGTGTGCCACATTTTTTAGCCATTGTCAAGTTAAAATTAATGTTGTGTTGTATCTAGGTTTATTTAGCACAATAACGCATTCATTCTGAACAGAGAAAAATAATTTTTATGAACTATATTTTAGTTGTTAGTTTCTTTTTTTTAAATTGTTTGTCATTACTTTTTGTTCACCCTTTAATATTTTTTTGGGAAAAGAGACTGCCACTCGCAAGTGTTTGAAAATACAAAACTTACTGTACTGTAAAAAGTTCAAAGAGGCAGTTGTTAAGGAACAATTTCTACCTGATCTAACTCTTAAAATTAAAAGTTACCACATGAAGTACTTTTTTTTTTTTTAAATGTTAAATGACAACATTTTTAACATTGAGCATGTTTACGTTCACGTTCTTACACCGATTATGGTTAATAAGCCCTCGAAGCGTGTGGTCATATAAATGCATTAAACGGCATTCCTTTATCGGTTTATGGTCATTAACGGCTTAAGAATAAACCAATCAACAAAGGTAGATTTTTGCTCCTTACCCCGATTTCACATTGCATGTAAACAGCTTTACCACCGTTCTTACCAACTTATTCAATGTACGCAAATCTTGTGCGCATGCCTCTTTACAGTTTGACGTCAAAAGCAGAGAATATCTCGATTATTTCAATTCTCATGTAAATGTGTTTTTCTTGCTTTATCAGATTTCTTAAATAAGCTGATTTTTGGAAGTTATCAGCGTATTGGTGTGCATGTAAACATGCTCAGTGTGTCACATTAAGTCAATGCATACTCCATTATTTCCATTCTTTCTCAGAACGAGCTAAGAATATATGTCTATAACCTTTTTTACTTTGTAAGAATTTCCGCTTATAGATAGGGATGGGCATTTAGGTCATTTTGTCTACTCGAGTACTCGAAGTAATTATTCGAGTACTCATTGAGTACTCGGGCTGGGGCGGGGGGCACATAAACATGTACATATACAGTATGTACAAATACTGTATGTTATACGTCTTTGGCTGCTGCATTGCGTGTCATTGTTCCAGTGTCTATTCATTTTTATAGGCTGCTATAATGTAGTCTGTTACAATAAGTACAAAAGGGGGCATAATAATGCATGTTATTTTGTCATTATGTGAAGACTCGCTGGCCAATTCATTAAAACAATGATCAGACCGTGCGTCTCTGTTCTTCCTTCGGGTTACCGTAATAAGCTTATTAAGTGCGCACCACTGTTTCTGAACCGTGTATTTGCAAATCGGGGTTGGCATGACTGGAACCGTTGCGTTTTTAAAATGCCATGTTAAGTTGAAAATAGATTTGAAGTCCCTGCGTTCTGTTACATTCAGCTGTTATCCTTCTAGAAAGAGCTTGCCTTGTGTGTGTGTGTACACTCCACAGTGTTGAGCACCGCGAACAGAAAGTCACGCCGTGCTCTTTTGGAGTTTGTTGCCGTGATGATTCATGCTTCCTCCCATTTAACTCAGAATTTTAAACTTCATACTGAGAAAACTGCAATGGAATGCCACTTTATGTTGGACTTACAACTCGTGCGGAAATCTTCTGCTCTGATTTCGCTGAGATGCAGGTGTGTGACATCACACAAACGTCGGCACCGAGGGAGATTTTCAGTCAATGATAAACCTTCACTTTTATTAAATAATATACATTAATGAGTCAAAGTTTCAACATTATATGACAATAAAGCTTGTTTAGCAAATGTGTGCAGAGACAGATGTTCAAAACATTGTGGATTCAACTTTCTTTCGATTATCGTAAACCTGTTGAAAAAATGCTAGCATTGAGGCATCGTTTGTTCGGTTGCTATGAGATGTCTCTGTTGACAATCAAGGCACTGCTGGAAATTACAACATAATCAATCTCAAAATAAAAAATAAGGCCACCCTTTGGCACGTTTGTGTGTAGTTGTCACTGAATTTTGAATTCATTGAAAAGTCACATCATGCATTTTCATTACCGATCACCGTTTTTATGATCGATCATTGCTGTCACTTCTGAGTACTCGGGTACTCGTGCCCATTCTTACTTGTACAACATTGTGGACTGTAAGGGTTTTTTTGTGACAAACACACTGGAACCAATGTAGGCTATTTCCTCAAAAAAAAAAAAAAAAAAAAAAAAAAAAAATTGGACAATGCTGTTTCTATGGTGCAATGATGCAGTAAAGCAAGTTCAAATGAAAGTTGAATGGAAATTAGTTAGTAAAAGATCACAGTATAGTACAGTTTGGAGTTTGCAATATAATACAATAATCTTAATATTATCATATCGTGGCTCAAAAAGTGAAATCTCCATGTTCCTGCTGATTCACAGACTTGGCAACATGTAAACTAGCCAATCGTGCACATACACATTCACACACATAGACAGCTTGCAACCAGGTGTCTTTACACTGTTCCCTTTGGGAACATATTGTTTCATTCGCTCACCTTTTGCAATCTCACTCCCTCACTCTACTGTTTCAATAGATTCCCTAGATACCCTTTATCTTCCTCTCTCTTTTAGACACGCTCACATGCATGAATACAGCTGGGGTATGCGCAAAGACATGTACATCACTTTTCACCTTTCACGCTTTGTGTGTGCTACATAAGTATAGGGTACTAAGCAAATGGGGTCTCAGACACATAGTCACATGGAAATAAAGAGAGTAAATCATATTGTACCAGTCTGTAGTAGGTGAAAATGTATTACCCTATAAATTGTACAGTATGTGTTAGTGTGTGTATGTTTGTCTTTCTCTGTTTGTTAGTGCTAATTAAGAAGAATGAATGGCCATATAGTTCTAATATCTAAACATGTCTTTAAAAAAGTGAGGGATCATATAGAAATTGATAGCAACTGAAAAATGTTACATGCAAGAACTAAAACATTGTAAAAAAATAAAATAAAATAAAAAATAGTTAAAATGATCTAGGCGTGTTTTGTAGGGGTGAAACAATTAATCGATCCAATAACCAACGATCCAATGTTATCGATACAACACGTAAATATCGATATGGAAATGTTTTTAAGATGTACCTTTATTTTAATATTCTCATGTCAGCCACATCCGTACGCATTTCCGTCAGGCGATGAAGCAAACTTAATACATTCATGTTTCACTTTATGAGCGCTAAATATGCTTTTCATGAGGGACACGGATGTGCGCGGGGTCTTTGAAGCCAAATTGTGCTCTGCTATCCGTGTGGCATGCGCAAGCGTCAACTGGGCAACAGGATCAGTGTGAGCACGTCAACCGGGTGTTCCTTAAAATGTGAGCTCTCGTGACAAACGTAGAGCGGCTCACATGCGCGATTAATTCGGGCTTCCATCAATATCATTACGCATGCGACCCATTTGAATTTTACATGAGAATTTGCTATTTAAAAGTACCATGGAGCAGTTCAACCATCATGTGAAACATCTTGACCACGCCGACATTCTGAACAGCACTAACGAGAGAAAGAGAAACACCTGCTCAGCTCCAGCATCAGTTATAAGACTTTATACATCTACACATCAACACCCTTACTAACATTTATACCATTTAACTGTAACAGAATTTTTCATTACAACTGTGGAAGTTGTAGTCAAGAAAACCATGGATAGCATGGATAGTTGGAAACAATTCATGGGTATGTAAGTAATTTGAATCAGATTAAACTGAAAAATAAGATGTAATCAAACGATTGATGATCACTTGTGTGTGATGTTATTTTTTTATATTAATATCTGTATAATTATTTTCAACATCTGAAGTACCTTATTTTGTTGTGGATGTCCCAATGAGGACACTAAATTTGCACTTTTCAGAGAGCTCAATAAAATATTAAAATTATATTTTGGTTGCATCTGTGGGCAAAACAAATTAATTGATTGTGTAAAATAGGCACATAATATCGGAATATCGATCGCAGGGCCCTGAAGCGAATCAAATCGAATCGTATCGTGGCAGACTTTGAAGTATCTGCAAATATCGGATCGCAGGCCAAGAGAATCGATATAAGATTGTATCCTGATTAAACGTCTGATTTAAACCCCTAACCACAAGCTGTTTTTTACTAGGTTAATAAGGAAGAATGATGTTTGTTGGTTTTTATTTATTTGTTCCAAAATAACAATGCATAGTTATAAACATCAATATTTACCTACTTTAGTATTTTATGCTATGTTATGCTATATAAAGTACTTTATTACTTTATGCTAGCAAATCATAATACAAGGAGAATACGCAAAACTAGACCATCAGGGTGGTCTTTAGGAAGCTTAAAGACCAAATAAAAAGCTCTTTAAATCTTTGTGACATTCATCATGATGTTGTTTGATTTTATGTTGCCAACATAATCACAGCAAATATATAATAATAAAATGTCATTGTGGTCAAAATAGGATTTTAAATGTAAAATATCGAAAAGTCAAATGTGGTACAGATATGTTAAAAAGAAAAGGCAAAATATTGACTTGGTGAGGTGGCTCTTTTCATAGAGTCCATTTACGGTTATGACCTGTCAATGTTTATAGCCCTGCTCAAGATGGCACCACGATTGCTTTATCCTATAATAGGTGGACTCTCCTATCTCGAATGAGCATTCAGAGTCACATAAACCACAGTCAGTCAATCACAGCACCTCCCCAAACAGTACACTGCAGACCTCTGATCCAGTATAGGGTAAAAGATTTATTTCTCCCGATAACATGAGTGGACTATTGAATTTTACATCAGATTTAATGAGCATTAGACCAGTATAAAGTGACTAAAACCTTACAAATTACTACTGTTTTCTAAAAGCTGTTAAACACCCCAATGCTTACCACATTCAGGTGTGTTTTTTACAAGGCTGTTTTTGTTTAAGCAGCTCTATAGACCATTTTGAACCAGACTGAATGACAATTCCCCATCTGTTCCATTGCTTTTTAAAATTGGATTGGCAATTCGGCAGTTTCGAGGAAGCTGAACATGTCAAGCGTGTTTAGATTGTGGCCTGACGTTCTCTGTGAAGTCTTAGAGGAAATGGTTTGTGAAATTGATGGACCTTGAGCAGCTCTTGTGTCCTGTCCAGACTGCCCGCTCTTTGAAACGTGGCAGCAGACACAAAGAGGGCACCTACTGCTAGCTAAACATCACAGGCCAGCAGACTGTCAGTAATCAGTGTGGCCTCAGAAGCATGGAACCATGGGAATGTCAATCACTGACACCAGCAGAGACATTATAAGTGGATGAGAAGGACCACTTACAGTATTTACAGTGTGTGTGTGTGTGTGTGTGTGTGTGTGTGTGTGTGTGTGTGTGTGTATATATATATATATATATATATATATATATATATATATATAATATACACTGGCGGCCAAAAGTTTGGAACAATGTACAGATTTTGCTGTTTCGAAAGATAATTGGTACTTTAATTCACAAATGTGGCATTCAACTGATCACAAAATATAGTCATGACATTACTGATGTAAAAAACAGCACCATCACTATTTGAAAAAGGTCATTTTTGATCAAATCTAGACAGGCCCAATTTTCAGCAGCCATCATTTCAACACCTTATCCTTGAGTAATCATGCTAAATTGCTAATTTGGTACTAGAAAATAACTTGCCATTATATCAAACACAGCTGAAAGCTATTTGGTTAGTTAAATGATGCTTAACATTGTCTTTGTGTTTGTTTTTGAGTTGCCACAGTATGCAAAAGATTGGCATGTCTTAAGGTCAAAAATGGCAATAAAGAAACAGCTTTTTCTAGAAACTCGTCAGTCAATCATTGTGTTGAGGAATGAAGGCTATACAATGCTTGAAATTGCCAAAAAAAACTGAAGATTTCATACAAAGGTGTTCACTACAGTCTTCAAAGACAAAGGACAACTGGCTCTAACAAGGACATAAAGAGATGTGGAAGGCCCAGATGTACAACTAAACAAGAGGATAAGTACATCAGAGTCTCTAGTTTGAGAAATAGACGCCTCACATGTTCTCAGCTGACAGTTTCATGTACAACAGTAAAGAGAAGACTCAGGGGTGCAGGCCTTATGGAAAAAATTGCAAAGAAAAAGCCACTTGAAACAGAAAAAACAAAAAGAAAAGGTTAGAGTGGGCAAAGAAACAGAGACCTCGGACAACAGATAATTGGAAAAGAGTGTTATGGATCTTAACCCCATTGAGCTTTTGTGAGATCAGCTAGACTGTAAGGTGTGTGAGAAGTGCCCGACAAAACATCTATGGAAAATGCCATAGAAAGCGTGGGGTGAAATGTCACCTGAGTGTCTGGACAAACTGACAGCTAGAATGCCAAGGATTTGCAAAGCTGTCATTGCTGCACGTGGAGGATGTTTTGATGAGAACTTTTGAAGTAGTTTAAGTTCTGATTTTTTTAAAAAATCGTAATAGTAATTTTTCACATTATTAATGTCTTGACTATACATTGTGATCAGTTGCCACTTTGCCACTTTGGTGAATAAAAGTACCAATTTCTTTCCATAAGAGCAAGATCTGAACATTATTCCAAACTTTTGGCCACCAGTGCATATATATATATATAGTGTATATAGTGTATATATTTGTGATTTTGTACAATCTTTATGTATGTGTGCCTAGTGTGAGTCTCTGCATAATGGAATATATGCTGCTTGTAATTCATACCATGTACCAGGTGCTTTAAGCTGCCAGCCTGCATTGGAGTTCCTAGAGGAAAATTAGTAAAACCAGCACTTACACTTGCCTGTGTTTTCTCAAACCCACACAACATACTTTAACAGCCAACTCCCCAAGTCTCACCAGCCCCTTTGCGCTTTCCACGTCAGCAACATCTGTCAGTATTTCAAGCTATAATGTTTGCTGCTGCGGTTAATTAAAAGCATAATACAATGAACCAACATGTGGTATAGAAGTAATTTCTTAGAGGTGAAGTATGTAATTTCTGTGCCAAGTGGCACAAAATGGTATTACAAAAATCATTGTTTCCAAACTTTTTTCCTAACTCTCCTTCCCCATCAAACAGATAGTCCTGCCCCAAACACATGCCATTTGTTGAGCCAGAAGTTGACGTCAAAGTGCTTAAACAGTGCAATGTTTTATAAGTGCCAGAGTCACTAGTTGCGCCTTAATCGCATACTGAGTATGTACTGTATTGATGAAGAGCATACTTCTCGGCCATTAATAAAGTATTTTCTTTAGGTATGCTGGTGAGTAGGTCTGGGCGATGTATTGAATGCTGACTATAATTGCGATGATTTTGCTGACACTATATATATATATACACTACTGGTCAAAACATTTGAAACACTTGATTGAAATGTTTCTCATGATCTTAAAAATCTTTTGATCTGAAGGCGTATGCTTAAATGTTTGAAATTAGTTTTGTAGACACAAATATAATTGTGCTACCATATTAATTTATTTCATTATAAAACTTAAAAAAAAAAAGTTTTTGAAATTGATGACTTGGACCAAATAATAAAGAAAAGCAGCCAATAAGTGCCCAGCATATAGATGGGAACTCCTTCAATACTGTTTAAAAAGCATCCCAGGGTGATACCTCAAGAAGTTGGTTGAGAAAATGTCGAGTACATGTCAGCAAATTCTAGTCAAAGGGTGACTACTTTGAAGATGCTAAAATATAACACAGTTTTGATTTAATTTGGATTTTGTTTAGTTACAACTTAATTTCCATAGTTCCATTTATGTTATTCCATAGTTTTGATGACTTTACTATTATTCTAAAATGTGAAGAAAAAAAAAATTATAATAAAGAATGAGTAAGTCTTTCAAAACTTTTGACTGGTAGTATATATAGGGTAGGACTATCTGTTTGATGGGGAAGCAGAGTTAGGAAAAAAAGTTTGGAAACAGTGATTTTTGTAATACCATTTGGTGCCACTTGGCACTCTCAAATCCCTTCTAATTTGGCCACTACATTTCCTGTAGTGTGCGTCATTATACAACCCCAATTCCGAATCAGATGATTGCAGCACACTCCAAAAAAGTTGGGACAGTCGAGTGTTTACCACTGTGAAACTGTGATTTCTTCTAATAACACTTATTAAGTATTTAGGCACTGAAGACACAAGTTTAAGTTTAAAAAGTGGAATTTTCCCCCATTCATCCATTATGCCGGTCTTCAGCTGCACAATTGTACAGGGGCTTCGTTGCCGTATTGCGCGCTTCATAATGCCCCGCACATTCTCAATTGGAGATGGTCAGGACTGCAGGCAGGCCAATGTAGCACCCACACTCTCTGTTTATTCGGCCAGTATGTGGTTTGAAGTTGTCCTTCTGAAAATTCCTGGATGTGCTGGATGGCAGTATATGCTGCTCCAAAATTTGTACATATCTGTCTGAATTAATGGTGCCCTCACAGATATGTGAGTTACCCATGCCATGGGCACTGACACACCCCTGGCCCATACAGACACTAGCTTTTGGACCTGACGCTAATAACATCTTGGATGGTCCTTTTCCTCTTTGGCCCTGAGAACATGATGGCTGTGTTTTTCAAAAACTATTTGAAATGTGGACTCATCGGACCAAAAAACACAGTTCCACTGTTCTACTTTCCATCTAAGATGAGACCGAGCCCAGAGAAGCCGGCAGCGCTTCTGAACAGTGTTGATGTAGGGCTTCTGCTTTGCATAGTAAAGTCTTAATTTGCATCTGTGGATACAGCGGCTAACAAAGGTTTACTAAAGTAATCACAAGCCCATGTTCATGATATCCATTACTGATGATATCTGTAATGGATATTCCTCTGTCTGAGGGATCAGAGATCACGCGCATTCAGAAGTGGTTTTCGTCTTGCCCTTTACGCACTGAGATTTGACCATATTCCTTGAATCTTTTAACTATATGTACTGACTTACCAATCCTTCAGGGCTGCCCAATTAAATGAGAAAATAGTCTGTGTGCAGTTCAGAATGAACGGGTGATTCAGTGTGAACCTGAATGACACCTCTTTCTGTAGTCTTTGGGAGCATTCAACCCATAACCTACTGGTCCAGGTTTCAGAGGAAGATAAAGGGTTGGGGAACATGATCTCTGTGATGTGTGAATTAATAAATCTCTAGGCTTGTTTCAGTGTAAGGTTGCTTGGTCGGGGAGATAGCGGAGACTTAAATGAAATCCTCTTGTTCTGATGGGAGGCAAAGGGCCTGGGATTTGCTTAGTGTTCCAGAGAAGAATTTCACAGAATAGCTTTCTCTGTCTGGTCTGTAGCAACTCGGTTGCTGTTTGACAGTCTTTTTGGTCCATGATTTTCACTCTTATCTGTGATTTTTCTACTGGTATCATTAATTAAAGGTTTGCTTTAGATTTTTATGGGGGAGCATATACTATGTCTTCCATTATATACTTCCATTTTAGAGATTTTATTTTGTAGATTTACTTTTGTAGGTTTGTCCAAAATTAAGTGAAATTAGCTGATATAGTAAACATGACATGAAAATTGACCCTATATATTTTGTAAATGCACTTTATTTTCTGGTCTTATTGTGTATGATTCACCAGTGCATGTCGCCAATATTTTTGCTTGTTGGAAAAAATAAAATAAATTATGAGATTGAGATTATGGAGATAAAATGGGTTGCGAACGTTGTCTCGTGTTGACTTGATCGTTGATAGATTCAGACATTTGATTATAGCAAAAATGCTGCAGCAGAAATAATATTTGTTCTTAGAGAGAAAAAAAACCCCAGCCAGGCATTCCATGTGTCAATTGATGCACATGATAAAATGTGGAAAGTGTGAACATTATTAAACCTTGTGTCTTCTATGCCTGATAAACCTGTTATTGGTCTTCCCTCCCAAAGAGCTGATACTGGTTCATCAATCGTTCTCCCTTCAGGCTGTTTTACCCAAGCCAAATACTGTATTTACTAGACCTAACGCAAGCAGTCTTTTATTAACACACATACAGAAATAAAAGCAAGGGTACAATTATATTTACAATGATGTGCACATGAGCCTTTGTTATTGCTCCCAATAGAGCTGTTTCTTCAGTTCATTTAAACACTCGTCCCAATTAAAGTACAAATTACGACAAGAAACTACAGAGAAACATTGTCCACTTTGCTGCATAGTGTTTGCCGTTTTTCTTTGAAACAAAAGCATGAGACTTTTGCTGTTCAGGTAGTCTCTGTCATTCTACATGAACATTTGTTGTCAAGTGTTTATGTCAGTAGTATGTCTGTGAAGTGATATAATTTTGTCATGGTGTCTGTCTCCTGCAGAATAGATTTTAAAGTGTGCTGGCTTAATTGACCAGTGTTTGGTTTTAGTTGTACTATGTTGTTTAAAGAAACTCTACAGTGCATTCTGACTGGATGAGCCACATTTAAAGCCATTGTAATATAACTATAAATGCACACTTGTGACTGCACATTCTATTTTAAATTACTTGCTAAGTTGCTTGGCAATCCCAATAAGGCTATTAAGAATAAATGTAACTGTATTGATTTAAATTTGACTGTGTCTTTTATATTAGTACTGTTGCCACCGTTTTATAAAAGCAGTTAACCACTCAAATCCATGCATGATTTTTCTAAGAACAATCCCAGTAACTTGAGTGGCTTACTGCTAAATTATAAGCCGTGCCTCTGTTCTTATCTTCCACTCTTTCTTTTAACAGCCAAAAAGACATGCGCCACGACAGACTTTGTGTGTAAGAATGGGCAGTGTGTACCAGCCCGCTGGAGGTGTGACGGAGAACCTGAGTGTCCAGATGGGTCGGATGAAGCAGAATCAACTTGCAGTAAGTAACCAAAGAGTGTGTGTTAGTGTTATAGTCCTGACTGACTTTGATCATTTTTATCCAAAGAAAAGAATGGAAATCAATGGGCCATTCGAAAGTGAACATCATCAGGGTAATATCTGGAGGGCAGATCTCTTGAATGAGTACTCTAAAGCAGTGTTTCCCAACCTTTTTTCTGCCACGGCACACTTTTTACGACTAAAAAATTCTACAGCACACCACTATCCCACATAGGCTAACCATCGTCAATATTTTTCCTTTTCAAGAACTTGTCCATGTTTTCTGTCCATCTTAGTAGCGTGTTTACTTGTAATGTTTGAAATTCAGCTATGCAAAAAAAAACAAACAAAAAAACAAGTCACATAGGTAGGCTACGCTGTGTGAGGTCACAGGTGGCAAGAGCACTAAATGGGTAATGAAAAAACAACAGATTTGCTTCTTTTCTAATTTGTAGATTTGTTCTTGCAATGCCACAACAAATTACAAGGATGCAAACTCATGAAGGGCGAAAAAGGTAAGACAAGCACTGGTCCACGAAAAAATTTTCTGGGGATATTTTTTTTTAAAGAATAAGCACCAATTCCAGCTATTTTAATGATTCAAGTTTATTCAAGTTTACAATTGTGCAGAATTAGCTGCAAAATAAAGAGTATTTTGGTGAGGCTTGCTTCTGTTTCACAAATTTGTTGAATTTTATTAACTGATTAGTTCAGTGACCCCTTCTGGAAATGTCACTAGGTGGCGACAAATGAGCATCTTATGTGCTATGAGTGAGTCAGTGAATCATTTTGAGTCATTCATGAACGAAATCTACTGAGAGACTTTATAGTGTTTAAACATTAAAATAACAAAGCAGATCTATAGTCTTCCTTCAGTCTGAGCATTATTTTTCATCCAAAAAAACAACAATAATAGTGAGTTTCAATAATGTCCTTACCTTCTCCTTTATTAAAACTTGCATGGCTACAAATCTACTGACTTCAGTATAAGAATTATAAACACAAAGCAGATCTATGGTATCATTTTCCTACAGTAGCCTATTTAAACTGCTGAGCATGGCTTTTATCAGAAAATACCACAGTAATAGACAAATAATAATAATTTTGAGTTTCAATAATGTTCTTTCATCATTGTAAAGCACATTTCACATGAGTTGAGTCGAGGCATCAGCGCTACGTTCAACGCCAGCGTCAAGCGCTGCATTGCCCTACACTTGACAAGAGTTGCAGAAAGCGTCACAGAGGGGCGATTTTACGATTTTGCCACGTAAAAAAGCAGGAGGTGTGCACAATAAACATTGAAAACATGTATTTGGAAGAGAGAAAAAAAGCTTGCAGTTGCTTTGATAGCAGAAAGTAATAAAAAGACTCGTTTATGCTTAGGTCTAAGCATTTTCTTGGTGAATTTAAATTAGTTCAATAACTGAGGTCTCTGTTATTCGTAAACGATAAGGTAATATTGAATTAAAAGAAATTATGAGGCATTCAATGTCTCTTCACAAATTTGGACAGTTTTTAAATATTTCTTGTTGCTTAGTACTCTCACAGACATTATTGGTGAAGCAAAAACTTGTGCGTGAAAAACACTTTGGTGTAAAGTGGCGTCACTTCATAGACTTCAATGTATTCTGCAGCGGTGACGCAAGTCATGTGAAAGACCCTTAACCCGTATAAATATCAGTCACTTTTGCACATTAATCATTGCTCTTCACTATCACAAAAGTGACTGATTATGGTTTCAAAATGGCAAATTTCTCCGAAAGGTTAGGAGTTTGGATCCCTGAAATTCTTTTTTTTTTTTTCATGCATTTAATTATTTTGTGGAATTTGATAATTTTCCACGGCACACCTGACAATCACACTAGTGTGCCGTGACACAGTGGTTGGGAAACACTGCTCTAAAGGGTGTAGGCCATTACGTCGTTCATGTGTGTGTACCCCACAGTATCCTTCAAGGGTGTGAAAGTGCCATTTGGAATTTGCCCTATAGGATCTTACCTGCAGCTATATAACTGCATATCCGGTTATGTAGCCAGTCTTCTTTGTTGTAGTAAACACTGCCTTGTGTTGGAATGCATTGCTCAGTTTTAAGTAATGTCATGAAATTAGTTGAGTTTTGCCTTTTATTTGCATGCATGCAGCTCTTTTTAGTTTTCTCTTTTAGTGTTTTTTTATCTGATAAACAGCCCTAGGCAATCCTTGGTTAGTATTTCCAATCTAAATATTTTTTTTTATTATTTTAAGCTCTGGACTGAGCCTTTATCTCTGGCCATGTGATGCATTTTGCTGTGGGCGGAATTTGTATCTCCAGCTGCTAATTGGCAGCAGTAATGTCTGCTTCATTGGCGTATTCACTCACTTGTGTACAAGTAATTGATATTGTCCACTCAGATCATGAGAAAATCTAATATTTGCACCTATTTTATGCACTCTGATTCTGAGGTTACTTCATTAGTGAACCAGGAGCATGTTCCCATCTCTTTGTTAGCATCAAAGGAAAATAGAAATTCCAGTTCAATGATTGCAAGAAAACCTGATCAGCCGTGATTTGACTATGTTTTTATTCCAATGGCTGTGGTATGCTGGGCAAGGAGGGATGATGGATACCTAGGCTATGTTTGGCATTTCATACTACCATAGTACCCTTACTATTGATGCAATATATTGTGCCCAGTATGTACATTTTTACCCAATTATATAAATACCCAAACTATACATGAATTGTGCAGTATACAACAGAGCACATTACACACAATACTGTATCTCACAATGCGATGCAATTAACTTGAACTTACATTTGCAATGTGATAAATGAACAAAGTAATTACAGCCAACATTTTTAGCATCTCTTTTTTTATTCATTCTTTGATCGCACTTCCAACAGTTATGACAGTTTCCATTACAGTGAATTAAAAATGCAAAATGACAGTTTAATTTTTTTTTAAGATGAGAACTGCACGGCACTCAAATGCAGCATAATGAAGTCATGTGGCAACGAATGAAAAGGAAAGCAAAGGAAAGGACAGAAAAAGAAAATAAACCAGGAATAAAATCATATGTAATATCACCAATAGGCATTTTCACTGCAGTAGGGACTGTAATAATGTACATCCTAGTATACATTGGTCAAGCAGTTTGATCCACCTAAAATGCATTGCTATTGTCATTATGTTTGATAAAAGGGGCTCTAGACCTACATTAAGAATATGGATTCCTCCTTTTTTAATAGTTTGTTACAAAAACAATATCTTGCTTGACTCTGTCCCTTTAAATCAGCCATATGCATGCCTAATGCTGATACAGTGCTTGGAGGTAAAGAAACTTAAAATGTATGGCTTAGAATTATGAAGTATATGCACACACACACACACACACTTATACACACACACGCACACACCTACCTATTCCCCCAAGTCCAAGGTCAAAACATATGCTGTAGCCATATACAGGTGCATCTCAATAAATTAGAATGTCGTGGAAAAGTTCATTTAATTCAGTAATTCAACTCAAATTGTGAAACTCGTGTATTAAATAAATTCAATGCACACAGACTGAAGTAGTTTAAGTCTTTGGTTCTTTTAATTGTGATGATTTTGGCTCACATTTAACAAAAACCCACCAATTCACTCTCTCAAAAAATTAGAATACATCATAAGACCAATAAAAAAAACATTTTTAGTGAATTGTTGGCCTTCTGGAAAGTATGTTCATTGACTGTATATGTACTCAATACTTGGTAGGGGCTCCTTTTGCTTTAATTACTGCCTCAATTCGGCGTAGCATGGAGGTGATCAGTTTGTGGCACTGCCGAGGTGGTATGGAAGCCCAGGTTTCTTTGACAGTGGCCTTCAGCTCAACTGCATTTTTTGGTCTCTTGTTTCTCATTTTCCTCTTGACAATACCCCATAGATTCTCTATGGGGTTCAGGTCTGGTGAGTTTGCTGGCCAGTCAAGCACACCAACACCATGGTCATTTAACCAACTTTTGGTGCTTTTGGCAGTGTGGGCAGGTGCCAAATCCTGCTGGAAAATGAAATCAGCATCTTTAAAAAGCTGGTCAGCAGAAGGAAGCATGAAGTGCTCCAAAATTTCTTGGTAAACGGGTGCAGTGACTTTGGTTTTCAAAAAACACAATGGACCAACACCAGCAGATGACATTGCACCCCAAATCATCACAGACTGTGGAAACTTAACACTGGACTTCAAGCAACTTGGGCTATGAGCTTCTCCACCCTTCCTCCAGACTCTAGGACCTTGGTTTCCAAATGAAATACAAAACTTGCTCTCATCTGAAAAGAGGACTTTGGACCACTGGGCAACAGTCCAGTTCTTCTTCTCCTTAGCCCAGGTAAGACGCTGTCTGTGGTTCAGGAGTGGCTTAACAAGAGGAATACGACAACTGTAGCCAAATTCCTTGACATGTCTGTGTGTGGTGGCTCTTGATGCCTTGACCCCAGCCTCAGTCCATTCCTTGTGAAGTTCACCCAAATTCTTGAATCGATTTTGCTTGACAATCGTAAGGCTGCGGTTCTCTCAGTTGGTTGTGCATCTTTTTCTTCCACACTTTTTCCTTCCACTCAACTTTCTGTTAACATGCTTGGATACAGCACTCTGTGAACAGCCAGTTTCTTTGGCAATGAATGTTTGTGGCTTACCCTCCTTGTGAAGGGTGTCAATGATTGTCTTCTGGACAACTGTCAGATCAGCAGTCTTCCCCATGATTGTGTAGCCTAGTGAACCAAACTGAGAGACCATTTTGAAGGCTCAGGAAACCTTTGCAGGTGTTTTGAGTTGATTAGCTGATTGGCATGTCACCATATTCTAATTTTTTGAGATAGTGAATTGGTGGGTTTTTGTTAAATGTGAGCCAAAATCATCACAATTAAAAGAACCAAAGACTTAAACTACTTCAGTCTGTGTGCATTGAATTTATTTAATAAACGAGTTTCACAATTTGAGTTGAATTACTGAAATAAATGAACTTTTCCACGACATTCTAATTTATTGAGATGCACCTGTACATTCCCCAGTCTCCCGGTTTCTTGGTTAGATTGCTTTTCAGAATTGTTATTCAAAATTAGCTTTGTTCAATGGCCCTTACAGAGGTTCTAATTTTATCAGAGCAAAGTCACATATAGCCCTTTTCCACCGACATGGTTTGGGTGCGGGTTCCTGGGCTGGAATTCTCTAACTGTTCCGTGCATTTCCACCGCAGAAAAGGCCGTTCCAGGGCCGAAAACCTGGTTCCCTATCTGTCACTCACTCGACGTTGTGTCAATGTAGTGACACTAGGGGTCGCTCTTGGGAGCCCAAAACACCTCTGATCTTTGAGAAAAGGCCAATGAGAATTGGCGAGTGGAATTTGCATGCCACTCCCCCAGACATACAGGTATAAAAGGAGCTGGCTCACAATCACTCATTCAGATTTTTTCTTCGGAGCCAAGTGGTTGATTCTCACGAGCTGAATTTCACTGCCAGTCCATTCACCTCCTAAGAAGTATATGCTGTTGGATATATGGCACTTTTCAGTGGCTTTCTCTCCCTCTGCGCGATCAGTGCAGAGTACACCCCTGGGCGCTTCAACAGCCTTAAAAGAGTATATATTCTAAACAAAGAGTATATTTTCCTCTAAAAGAGCACGCATTGACGGACAGCGTCTTTTTAAAGATGCTTTTCTGTCTTTGTGTAATTCTTGGGTGCGGTCAGTATCTCTCTACCTCCGACAGCCACGATCGCTGCCTCACGTGCCTTGGCCGCAATCACGTTGAGGCAGCGTTCGTGAATGGTTCATGTTCTCATTGTGAGAACATGACCATGGCAACGTTGCGGTCGCGGATTTTCTTCTTCCAGGGGAAAGCCACTCCAGTCGCCCCCCGCGCCAGGCCTTCTACCTAGGGGTATGAGGCCGGGTCGGTTGATGCTGGAGGCGATTTGGGGCTCCAATGAGTAGGGCTCCGCCGGGTAATCCCGCGGACTGCCCATTCCCCAGCATGCTCGTTTGCACCGGTCCAGTTCTGGGATGAGACAGGCAGCTCGCCTCAGTGCCAGCCTAATGTCTCTTTCGGAGCTCACAAGATGGATGAGGTTTCGATAGCAGCATCGGAGAGCGCATTGGTGATGTCGGATGCCGAGGACTCGACTGGGCTGCCACATTCGGGTGTGCCCGCCCAGTCTGATGCGGAGCTGACCGCCATGCTTGCCCGGGCTGCTGCGAGTGTCGGCCTGGAGTGGAACCCTCCACCCATCCCTGAGCCCTCACGGCTTGACGATTGGTTCCTCGGTTTGGGGCGCCTCTCACGGCCCAGCAGTTCTCGACGGTGAAGAAGCAGACTGAGGCGATACAGCATATCTTGCCCCGGCATGGCTCAAGATCCTGTACCCTGTCTGCTTGCCGAGGGCGTCCCCCTGCGGTGGCGAAAGCCCAGGTGGCTCCGCCTCAGCCCCCCGCCTCACGGTCCTGCACTAAGACCCAGAAGAAGGTTCCTAAGCGCCCCTGAGATGGACAACCCGAAGAGGAAGACGTCCGCCAGAACCCTGGAGCTGGTGTCCAGACTACTCCATCCCCCAGTGAAGGGCCGGGAAGAGAATCTTTTGTTCCCTTTTGTCTTGCGTTCGCCGCACCCTGGACGGGCTGCGGTACCCACATTGTCAAAAAATGTCACACCACTCAGGTTGATGCATATGAGACCGCTTCAGCACTGGCTTCAGACTCGAGTCCCGAGATGGGAATGGCGCCGTGGCACACATCGCGTGGCCATCACGCCGATCTGCCGCCACTTGTTCAGCCCTTGGACAGACCTTGCATTTCTGCGGGCAGGGGTTACACTACAGCAAGTGTCCAGGCGCATCGTGGTCACAACAGACGACTCCAAGCTAGGCTGGGGTGCCGTGTGCAACAGGCACGCAGCCGCCGGTTCCTGGACAGGACCGCGACTGTGTTGGCATATCAACTGCCTCGAGTTTCTGGCAGTACTGCTCGCCCTGCGGAGGCTTTTGCTGTTGATCCAGGGCAAGCACTTGTTAGTACGGACAGACAACACAGTGACGGTAGCGTATATAAACCGCCAAGGCGGCTTACGCTCACGTCGCATGTCGCAACTAGCCCGTTGTCTCCTCCTCTGGAGTCAGCAGTGACTGAGGTTGCTGCGGGCCACTCACATCCCGGGCAACCTCAATGCCACAGCGGATGCACTGTCGCGGCAGGTGACGCTCAGGGGAGAGTGGAGACTCCACCCCCAGGTGGTCCAGCTGATTTGGAGTCGATTCGGCAAGGCACAGGTAGACCTTGCTTCCTGGGAATCCTCCCACTGCCCGCTCTGGTATTCCCTGACGGGGGATCCCCTTGGGACAGACGCGTTGGCACACAGCTGGCCCCGGGGGCTGCGCAAGTATGCGTTCCCCCCAGTGAGCCTACTTGCACAGACCTTGTGCAAGGTCAGGGAGGACGATGAACAGGTCATTCTCGTGGCACCGTACTGGCCCACCCAGACCTGGTTCTCGGACCTCACACTCCTCGTGACAGCCCCTCCCTGGCAAATTCCCCTGAGGAAGAACCTTCTTTCTCAGGGACGGGGCACCGTCTGGCACCCGCACCCAGACCTCTGGAACCTCCGTGTCTGGCCCTTGGACGGGACATGGAAGACCTAAGTGGTGGTGGTAGACACAATCACTCAGGCCAGGGCTCCCTCTATGAGGCAGTTATATGCCCTGAAGTGGCGTTTTGGTGTTCTTCCCGAGGCGAAGACCCCCAGAGATGTGCAGTCGGGTCAGTGATTTCCTTCCTGCAGGAGAGGCTGGAGTGGTGGCTGTTCCCCTCCACCTTGAAGGTGTATGTGGCCGCCATAGCGGCACACCACGACGCAGTGGAGTTAGTCCCTAGGGAGGCACGACCTGATCATCAGGTTCCTGATAGGCACCAGGAGGCTGAATCCTCCTAGGCTGCACCTCTTCCCCTCATGGGATCTATCCGTGGTCCTTCTGGGCCTTCGGAGAGCCAAGTTTGTGCCTCTAGTGTCAGTTGAGCTGAAAACCCTCTCCTTGAAGACTGCCCTCCTGACCGCGCTCAGCTCCATCAAGAGGATTGGGGACCTGCATGCATTCTCTGTCAGCAACACCTGCCTGGAGTTCGGTCCTGGGGGACTCTCACATGGTCCTGAGACCCCGATCGGGCTATGTGCCCAAGGTTGCGACGACCCCTTTTAGGGATCAGGTGGTTAGCCTGCAAGTGCTGCCCCGGGAGGAGGCAGACCCAGCCTTATCATTGCTGTGTCCAGTGTTTGCTCTGCGCACCTACTTGGAATGCACGCAGAGCTCTAGACGCTCTGAGCAGCTCTTTGTCTACTTTGGCGGACAGCGGAAAGGGAACACTGTCTCCAAACAGAGGCTTGCCTATTGGATTGTGGATGCCATCGTGCTGGCATACCAGGCCCAGGCTGTGCCCGCCCCTTTGGGAATACGAGCACACTCTACAAGGAGTGTGGCATCCTCATGGGCACTGGCCAATGGCACCTCTCTAGCTGGGCAATACCCAATACCTTTGCAAGATTTTATAATCTCTGGGTTGAGCCGGTTTCGTCCCGTGCATTGTCAGGTACGAACAGGTAAGTGTGCAGGAAAGCTGGCCAGGTGTATCACTTGCGTACAGCGCCTTTCCCCTCTGTGAGGCGAAGACATGCACTCTTTTCTCCCATGCGAGTTCATGAGTCTTTCCTCCCTAGCCCTGTGGCTGGCGAATTCGGTGGAGGAATTCCTAGCCAGACCCAGTATGTGTGCTAGCGTGCCCTGTACTGGGGTTGGTGCTCCACAGGTGACAGTTACCTCCGGTAGCCCCCTGTGATGTATTTTCCACGGTACAGTCTTCCTATCGGTTGACCCGCATCTCCCTTGGGAAGAGCCCTTTCTGCCTCCGGTCGCTTTGTTTGTAGAGCTCCTCCCCTTCGGGCAGGACCTACCACTGCGCCTCTTCTGTGTGCGGCTGGTGAGCCCACATGACATATTTGCCACATGTTAACCTCCCCTTCGGGCAGGATGTGGTCTCCGCGGTGTCTTTTCCCCCTGAAAGAATAGGAAGGGAAAAGAACATAGTGTTAAATGGCCCCAGCCGAATCTAAATGCTCTGTGGAGAGAAAAAACATAGAGAGAAAAGGCCGCTGCTGGTGCGGCTTGCTCCCATACTAATTACGTCCCCCCCCCCCCCAGGGATGTGGGGAACTACACAACGCCTTTTGGGGCTTTGGGGGAGGCTACATGCAGACCGGTGCACCTGCTATTACGCACACAGCAGCTTGCTTGCACTTGCATCGGCAGTCCACGTAACACAGTTCAGCTAGTTGTGGCATTTTGTATAGGGACCCCTAATGTCACTACATCGACACAACGTCGAGTGAGTGACAGATAGGGAACGTCTTGGTTACTGCCTCCGTTCCCTGATGGAAGGAACGAGACCTTGTGTCCCTCTTGCCACAACGCTGTACTACCCGCTGAAATGTCCGGGACCCTGTCTCGGCTCCTCAACACAAAACCTGAATGAGTGGTGGTGAGCCAGCTCCTTTTATACCCATGAACCAGCAGAGCACAGGCTTGGAAAAGGGCTAATAGGGTCACATAGACAAGTTCTCCTCTGCTTCTTCACACAGGCTGCTCTGTTTGCCTCAAATAGACCTAATTTCCCAGAATCCTCCTCAAACATTTTCCTCCCCTTATTAATGCAGAATTTAAGTACTGTCATGCCATTACAGCCGACTATCATGTGGTAATAACATGTGAGTAATATTGAAAAATTACCAGAGCTCGGCAGCTGGGATATCATGATCAGTGGGAACAGCAGGGCAGTCATTATACTTGCATTAAAAGTAATAAGCATGAGTGTGTTGACATGACTTACAGTAGGTGCTTGCATAAAGCCAAATCTGGGATCATATGCTGGCATGTTTATAAAAAAAATGAGAAAGGAGTCTTACTGTGATTGGGTGGTGTGTGTTAAGGGGTGGTCACACTACACTTCACACTCCATTCACTCCCATTCAAATGCACCAGAATGCAGGAGACCGGAAACGCAAGCTCATGCGAAGAAATTTTGTATGACGTTGCATACCAAAGTTCAAGTTTGGTGAACTCTGTGTTTGGAAAGTTAAAGACTGTGTATGCCAGCTTGATGATCTCAGCGGTAACTATTTATTTACACCAGGCAAGTAGGCTATTGTTCTGAAAGCAAAACACAACTGATAAAAGCTCAACAGCACAGCACGAACAACACAAAGCAGACACGTTTACTCACACAACCCTTTACTGCAGTGCTGCTGAACCTGATGTGTGTTGTGCTTTGTGCAGCTTGTGATAAACATGGGCACGCGAATGGTTTGTCCGTGTGCTTCTGCTGACTAGCTCAGTTTCATGACACTTTAATAGTGTTTAGCATTCCAATCAGTTCATAACTAAATACAACAGGTTGCATGAATATGAGCAATGATTAAAAAGAAAGAGGAAGTTTTGGCATGCAGGTGCGAAGATGTCGATGGTTTAAAATTCATACACTTATTTCTAGCTATCGCTCGTGTGTGAGTGATTATTACAAGTGCCAATAATGGATCAAACAATAATTTGCAGACCCCCTGCTGTACCACGAACCCCTGTTGAAGACCCTTGTAATATTATATATGCCAATTTTAGCCACAGAAAGTGGGGAAAAA
The DNA here is from genome assembly GCF_019703515.2 of Myxocyprinus asiaticus. Taxonomy (NCBI): domain Eukaryota; kingdom Metazoa; phylum Chordata; class Actinopteri; order Cypriniformes; family Catostomidae; genus Myxocyprinus; species Myxocyprinus asiaticus. The sequence goes on from NC_059355.1 coordinate 31,357,599, forward strand.
CATTAGTGAAGTTCTTCCCATTGTGTTAATGTGCCTGGGTTCCCCCCTGTGTCCATTACAAAATGTACCTACAGACTTGTCAATCAAAAAGGCACATTTACTGAAGTTTTTATTAAATATTTGATTTGAAATATTTGAATATATGTTGATTTATTTGCAAAAATGTATTTTTTTTTGCAAAAAATAGTTTTTACACCTTTTTTAAACACAAAACATTTTGCACATTTAAAAAAAAATTATCTTTGTATGTTTTTTTTTTGTTATATATATATATATATATATATATATATATATATATATATATATATTTATTTATTTTTGCATACAATTTTTTTTATTTTTTTTTCACACCAAGATATTTTATTTTTTTTTTAATCACCAAAATTAAATAAATATGTGCACTGGTACATCTGGAACAGAAGAAACATCGGCACCTAACCATCAGCATCATAGTGCCCGGAGTCCAAGGAAACACCAGGCTGCAGGGCTCTTTACAACTGTTCTCACAGAAATTTCCAGAGCATTTCTCATCCAGGGTCCCCACGATGACGTCTGCTCGCTTGAGTCACCATCCTCCTAAAGAGCTGCTCTCACAGCAGCTGATTGGCTGTGAGGTACGATGTACAAGGTACCAGCTGATGACATTATGGAGTTGACGGCACCCTCCATAATCGCCTTGATCCTGGAGATGAAGATCGATCCTTTTTAAGGGGAGTCTTTGCAGAGTTGTCCATCATCAACTGGATCATCTCCATAATTTCCATCATCTAAAGCTGTTCCATCAATGGAGTTGACAGCCTTCGCAGATTCATCCATCTTGTCACCAGGAGGCAGCTGGTCAACCTGTGGGACGATGGCCATAAAGTCCTCAGAGGGGAGAGCAAGCTGGTCGGGGTGCTGGACTGGCAGTGTCGTGTTAGGATCCTACTGCGCCATTTCATAGTTGTCCTCCATGTTTGATTCAACCACAACGTCAGGCATTTCAGAGCTGTCCTCGTTGGCAGTTTGGGGGTTCTTCTCCACACTTTTTGACAATTCAACTCTCCTGGTGCCAACAATACAGCCATTCACTGTCTACAGAGCCTGGGTTGCAGCCTCAAGGGAGGAGAAGGCTACAAACCCAAAGCCCTGGCTGCGTCCGTTTGTCATCATTACTTTGGAACTGGTGATGGTTCCAAATTGAGAGAACAATCCACGCAGTTGTTCACTGTTCAAGCTATACAGAAGATCAGAAACGTACAGACTAACCCCCGGGTATCAGCTCTTCTCCTCCAAATTCTTTTACCTGACCTTTTGCTCTGCCTGACGCTGCTCATATGGCTTGAAATGGCATATTACTTAGCTGCTGTGCTATAGATGTAAAATATATTTGATCACAGCAGTTGTTACAAGTGGTGTCAGCTCATATGGACAATCATATTTTACAAAAGAGAAATCAATGACGAAAAGCAAACCTTCAAAGAAAATGCACAGAAAACATTGCTTTTGTTCTTCATGCTTCACATGTTAAACAGGCTTGTCTCATCTGTTTATGGTCTGTAGAGCTTGTAAAAAGTGTTAATGAAGCACCACTGAACCTGCATACATGTACAGTATATAGCCTAACTGTGTTTTTGCTCTATATATAGATGTGTGTCGGCGTTCTCAATCCCGAACATCATCAAATCAGTTTGTTCTCCATTTAATGCTTACCTCCACAAATATCTGGCTACTGCACTGGCTCCTATGTGCAAATAAACAATATCTGAAAGACAAGGAAAGGCTAATTTCTCAAAGAGAGGAAGAATAGACATTGTCTGTTTGTTTGTGTTTGTTTGTTTGTTTTTTCAGTTTTACATTTATTCTTAAAAGTTCTATATTTGATAGCCATTGTTTTCTTATGTGAGATGATATTGTCAAAGATATGGGCTTTAGCAGTTCTTCATGTTCCTCATCATTTTCATAATTTGTACATCAATAGCCCTGATATGTTAAAATGATAATTATGTTTTTATTTTAAAGTAAAGTTGACCAAAATGTATTTGTTAGTTAAGGTTAAGTCATGTTTTTTTCTTCAACCAGATCTTAAGAAAAAACTTATGGCCAGACCTCAAAATAATTTAATTGAATACCCCTGAATATTTTAATGTTAAAACACACAGTGTTAATGGTTTGTAGTTTTTTTTTAGTTTTTTTTATTCCTCCAACATTTTTTTTTATGTTAACATGTTAACTAGTGCTAACTAAGATAAATATTTTTTTTTTTGCCCCCAATCGTTGTAGCTTGCCTACTGGCATCTAATGCTAGGCAACTGCACAGCAACATAACTGAATCAAGAATCACAACACAGAATCACAATTGCTGCCAAAATAAGAATAATTGAAATCAAAACAGGATGTACCATTTATTTATTCCAGTAGTCATTTAGGCAAAATATCAGTGTAGGGATTTGCATTATGACTTAAACTGTACTTAATAATGCTCTTAATTAAATGATTGACTTCATATGATATGATCAATCTGCATTTATTGTATTTGGCATATTACGGCTTGCCATAATTTCAAATGAATACTCTGTTTGCTGAGACACATTGTAAAGCATCGCCACCTATTCCATTAGCAGTCATTCGCATAGACACATAGCAAGCATTGTTACCTATTTCATCGGCAGTCTGTTTCATAGACACATCGCAAGCATTGACACCCATTCCATGGGCAGTCTGTTTGCACAGACATTTTGCAAGCATTATTCTCATTCCATGGGCAGTCTGTTTCACAGACACATTGCAAGCATTATACCCATTCCATTAGCAGTCTGTTTCATAGACACATCGCAAGCATTGTCACCCATTCCATGGGCAGTCTGTTTGCACAGGCACTTTGCAAGCTAATTACTTACTATAAACTCATGTTATTCCCATACTCTCAAGTCTTCTGCGAGAAGTAGATGTTCAGTCACTTCTGGGTGAAGATCACCCACATACAACCAGGTCCGTCTGTTCTCTGGGTGGACCAGCATCACCTCCAGAAGAGTGTTCAGAAGAAGAAGCCATTGTAGTTGTCTGTACGCTTGAACTGTCACAGCTGAAAAACCCAATTGGCAGTCAAATAGAGCAAATACGGAACTGAAGGTTTCACCTACCTTTATAGGCTACCAACATTCTAAATCAGCATTCTAAACTTCTCAACTGAGTGACTGTGACTTAATAATGGATCATATATTCAAAGTTCTATATCTTTGTTTCAGAATTCCATTTCTTAATGTTTTCCAAACAGCTATTCTCAATTAATAAATAAATTTGTTAATTAATAACAAAATAATAATAAAAAAAAGTTCAAATACACTATGTGGATATTGGTGTTATTCAATTTGGCACTTATAATGTAGGTGTGAATGAACCATGAGCCAGTTATTGTGTATCATCATCAAAACACATGATGCTAAAATAAAGCCATTGGCATAAATAACCAAAAATAAATCAAACACACATTAATGCCATAAATTAATATATACAATGTTACAAGTAAATTAAACCTGAAAAGAAAGGCTTTGAAAAGAAAGAATAACTGTCTCTCTAATCTGCTGTTCCAACACCAACACTAATATTTCAGCAGCTAATATATATATATATATTTTAAATCATACAGACAGTGGCTAGATGAGACTCTCAAGTCAAGTAATTTTTAGTTTGTATAGCAGTTAAATTTTTAATTTTTAACACATAATTTAAAAGCAGCTTTTAAAGGACTCTAAAGCTTCTAAGTTTCTAAGCTAAGTGCAAGATTTTTGCAGATATTCTTCATGTTACAGGTGTTAAGAGATGAGATGTAACCTACATGTCTGTTGCTAGAGCACTAGAATGTTGGTGACTCAAAGTTTCACTAACAATGAAAGAAAGAAGTAGAGATTGACCGATCTACAGATTATTTGTATGTTTACATATCCGATAACAATATGCAGAACCGATTTTGAATTAATAAAAAAAATGTAAAAAAATTACATCTTTATATTACATAAGTTAAAAATAGAGCTTGCACTCAAGTAGGAAAAATCTCTTTTTAATTTAATAGGACCCAACAGAAAAGATAATTGCAACATTTTTATATTACAACAATAATAACAGATCATGTTTTTCAGATCATAAACCACAAGGGAGTCTACCAACATTGCATGAATGTAATCTTCCATTTAAAATCTACAGATTTAAAATGTTTAGGTGTTGTTTATTAGGCTAAAGACAAATAGTTAGCTGGAATAAGTATACATTCTCAGTTAAGTGAAAAACTGTTAATACATTGTTGCGATTACAGGGTCCATCCGGATCAAAATTATTGATCATGTTTCACTGGTTTTTAGATTATAGCAACACTCTCATTGTCACCTGACACAAAGGAGTTTTGAAAATGTTTATTGTTTTTATTGTGACTCAAGTATTTTGCCCCATGAATTTCTATGTGTTCACGCAAAACTTGAATGGTGCATGCCTGAGCATCAACCTGGTGAACAGCAACTTTACGAGACAAAAGAGCACAGGCAAAAGTATAATAAATTAAACCGTCTTATTTCCAACATGCACTCATCCAAAGCTCTCCCATTTGATTGTTGTAATGTTACATCTTTGGGACTTTGTAAGATCTGTCTTTCACTTCGTGAGTTTGTCTCCGTTTCTTGTAGTGTTAAGCTTAAACTACACATCAAGCATTTGTGTAACACATCTGACTTGAGCATGAATGGCTCTTACATTGAATAATGTTTATTAATTTATGCAATACATTACAAAAGAAAGTTACGTTTCCTGTGAACACTCATTGTTTCCTCTCATACTCGCTGCTATATGGCGGTGTTGTAATTTCTGAAACACCCACCAGATGGCACCATTTATCATGGATCTGATTAAGAAAAAATGCTTGAATATCGGAAAAATATCGGAAAATCCGATTATCGGTTGATCTCTAGAAAGAAGATGCCAAAAGGTTTTTAAGAGGTGCATTTAAACATTTTGGACATTCAAACAAATTTCACTGCACATTCTATACTGGACCTCAGCAAGTGAGTGCTAAACAAATTTCAGAATTGATTTAATCCAGAGAAACACAAAGATAAACTACCTTTGGCATGACAATCGAGTGTAAGTGCCTCCAGGTCAGCAAACAAATATAATTCTAAACCTTATTTTCCCAAAACACATGAGACAAAACACTATGGCAATGCTTTTCTCTAAGTTCCACTCAAAGATTTCATTATGTGTTGCTATATGCGATGTCAGCTCCATCCTTCTCTCCCCCATCTCACGTTCTGCTTTTTATTTGCAATTAACTTGCACCTTTATGTTGCTCTCTGAAATGTATCCATTTCTTGAAATGATCCCAAGTCACATAGATTTTGTTTGGATTGTGCATTTTTCTTGGAAATTGTTTGGGTTTTCCCCAAATACCCCCGGATTTAAACTAAGAGAAATAAGGTAAACGTTGCATCAGACGCTTTTATATTGTTAAAACTGAGACAGGAATGCACTGTCAAGTCAGAGAAACTGCAAAACAAACGCATATACATATCCCATTTTAGTGAATTCGTATTAAACCAGTAATTGGCAGTCATTTAAATGCATTTAATTGCCAGTAAAAAAAGTGTTTCTTGCTGACTGAATTGGTTTAATCACAGATATCCTCATGACAGAGCAGCACTGAAAATTGTCAAAGAGGAGAGAATAAAGTTTTACACTGAGAACGAAACTACAGGTGCCCCACTTTCATTCACCCTTCATCTGTTCTCCTCCACATCAACTGGGGGGAAGTGGTGACTCAGCGGTTAAGGCTCTGGGTTACTGATCAGAAGGTTGGGGGTTCAAGCACCAGCACTGCCAAGATGCCACTGTTGGGCCCTTGAGCAAGGCCCTTGACCCTATCTGCTCCAGGGACACCATATCACGGCTGACCCTGTGCTCTGACCCCAGCTTAGCTGAGATATGTGAAAAGAAGAATTTCACTGTATATGTGCAAATGTATAATCTGTGATAAAATTATAAATTATAATTAATTAATTAATTAATTATAATTATGCTGTCCCTGAGTGAGTACTTTTCACTGATTTGGACTATTGGTCTGCTGAAAGTTAGGATTGCTGCTTTAGAGTTTCCAGGTTCTCCTCACATAATTAATCACTGGCTTTGTCCCACATTTTTTAATGTTAAAAGTTATAAATATATTATTAGTGTTGCAATGTTAATGACAAGAAGTATTAAGTACAGGTCGACTGATAGTGAATTTTGCTGAAATCGATCATTTAGGTGGAGGAAAAGGCAGAAAACCGACTAATTGGACACATTTTTTTTTAAATCGATTAGGCCTAATAGAATGTTAAAAAAACTTTCTCAGCCTTTCTTTCAAAGATGGGCACAGAGACTACAAGAGTCCAAATGAATAAAATCCAAGATACAGTTTATTGTGCAACCAAAATCCCAATAATAACAAGGAATTTTGAAATTCCTCTTATTTTGAAATGATGGAGACTTGGCTCCATTACAGTGCTCAGAAGAATCAGAATGAGCTTTATTGCCAAGTATGCTTCCACATACAAGGAATTTTTCTTGGCGACAGAAGCTTCTAGTGCACAAACAATACAACAACAAGACAGATATAATAATAATAATAGAATAAAAATAAAACAATAATAGAAATATAAGTATATATAGAAATACACAATAAGACAAAAGTATATATATAGAATGTACAAATACAAATCTGTTATATACAGTGCAAAGGAATGTAATGCAGAAGAGGTAGGATATGTTAAATAATATCATTGACTAGGCTGTGTATTGCATGTAATCATAGTATAGTTTTTAACTGTTCGTGAGGTGGATAGCCTGTGGGAAAAAACTGTTCTTGTGCCTGACGGTTCTGGTGCTCAATGCTCTGTAGTGTCGGCCAGAAGGCAACAATTCAAAAGGTAGTGGGCTGGGTGAGTGGGGTCCAGAGTGATATTACCAGCCCTTTTCCTCACTCTGGAAGTGTACAGTTCTTGAAGGGAGGGCAGGGGGCAACCAATAAACTGCTTAGCAGTCCGAATTGTCCTTTGTAGTCTTCTGATGTCTGATTTCGTAGCTGAACCAAACCAGACAGTTACTGAAGTGCAGAGGACAGACTCAGTGACTGCTGAGAAGAACTGGATTAGCGGCGCCTGTGGCAGGTTGAACTTCTTCAACTGGCGAAGGAAGTACCGTGTGGGTCTCCCACTTCAGGTCCTGTGAGATGGTAGTGCCCAGGAACCTGAATGACTCCACTGCTGCCACAGTGCTGTTTAGAATAGTGAGCGGGGTCAATGTTGGGGTGTTCCTCCTGAAGTCCACAATCATCTCCACAGTTTTAAGCATGTATGCAGGCTCATCATCATCTTGGATGAGGCCGATGACAGTAGTGTCATCTGCAAACTTCAGGAGCTTGACAGAGGGGTATTTAGTTACCAAAATAAGCTTTTTATAGCCGATATACTGTATTCACCAGATTTAAGATTTTGTATATATACTGTATATTTTATCAGATGTGGTTTTTCATTATTATTTACAAGAAATGAAGTTGGAAGTTCATATATGTAATAAAACCAAATTTGCATTAAAGTGAAGATCAAAATATGGATGAATAATGTCAGTCAGTGATTGTTTTTATTTTAGTTAGCCTATACTTTAGAACCAAGTTTTTCTAACTATAGAATCCACCAATACCGGCCACAGAGGAACACGGCGGAATAAAAAATAAAAATATATCGGCAACTATCAGCATAGTTCTAAAAGGCAACTTTCGGCATGGTTTAATTGGCAAAACCGATATATCAGTCTACCTCTAGTAAAAAGATATCAACAAATGCATCTGTCTTCATACTGAAAATCAAGAGACTATCAGTATAAAGTATGCTGTTATTTATGTTCTTATATGTTAAACCGTATCAGGGACCACTTTTCCACTGACTGGGTGCCGGTTCCAAATATTAAACAGCTCCACGCATTTCTACCAAAAAAAAAAAAAAGTTTGTTTTAGGGGGGTGAAAAAATCTGCTCCACACTGGTCATCATTCAATGGAAATGCGGGTCTGTCTGAGAGAGATTTGCAGATCCCTTGGAGCACCAGCACCGGGGATGTGTGCATGTGTGTGTGTGTGTGTGTGTGTGTGTGTGTGTGTGTGTGTGTGTGTGTGTGTGTGTTTTAGTTTGAATTCTTTGAATCTTTGATATATTGTCAGTTGCATCACTCTCTCATTGTTGCTTACTTGCTTTTATCACAGTCAAGCTGAGTCAGAAGACAAAAGCCTGTGCCTATTATAACCCTGCGCAGGAGTTTTGCTACATAATTATTTTAAATATTATGGAGGGATCCAGTCAGATGCACCGGATGGGTTCAATTTCATGCTTCAGGCAGTGGTTCCCTAAAGTAATTTCCCATGTGGCACTCCAGGAGCACTGCTGCAGCCCAAGAGCAACCCCTGCTTCCCTGGCCACGTGCAGCCTGATTGCTTCTTAGTCACACGGTTTGTGCAGCCGTTTTAATTTAGCGCCCATCAGTGTTGATTTTCCTCACTATCTGACTGAGCTCAAACTACAGGAATCAACTGCTGACTGCAAAATGTGTTGCTGTAGGGCTGTGCAGATTCAGTCATATATTGGCATACAGTACCGCTACAGTATTTCTCACGATATTGCATTGACACTTTAGATTCTTGTATGTACTGTATATTTGATATTTTTGAGTGCATAGAAAATATATATAATGTGTAGTTAAATATATGAAAGAGAAGATCATCAAAATTACCTGAAACTGTGAAAGTGGAATTGAAACCGCATGAGAGAGATTAAAACTGATCCTACAGATTCTCTCTTGGTAACACGCTGAATCTCCTGTACGTTTGTCGCCATTTCAGTCTCTTGTGTAGTTTCACTCTGTCTTGCAGAAATGTATTTTATTTCATAATATTTGCCCTTTCAATAAAGTTAAAAAGATTATTTCAGAATTTGTCTTAAGCAGTAACAATTGTGATATAATTATTATATAGTAAAACATTACAATGTATTGTTTTGTGACATACTATGTAATGCAGTGCGTATCATATCATGAGATCCCAGGGTTTTTCCTGGGTCAAAAATGGTCTTAGGTGGTGGCTGATGTTTACGATCATCCACATGCTTGAAGTTGGTTTATTACATAATTGCAATTAATTAATATATAACATAATTACTTAATTGCATTTCATGTTTACATTGGATTAAGCATCTGGAGCGTTTGAATTTGACAGAATTGTTTTTATTTAGGTGCAATGTAAAATCAAACTGAACTTAATGTAATTAACACCTTATTTATATAGGACTAGTTATAATATTCCGACTGTACCCTGACTGTGAGTAGGGATGCTGCGTTGTGAATTTATTATGGTTAGATTACAGTATGAGGAAAAAAAAAAAAACACAGTTAACCAGTTTTATGATTATTTGTAAATTTTCTTATTGTGCAATAGCACAGAGGTGAAAAAAGTAATATAATAATACAATTGAACGCGTTAGTGGATGTGTTTCTTAGGGAAATATGGACTCTAAGTGCAGCTATACAATAGGACAACTGATAAATACACAATTATACAGTATGTATACTGTATTAAAAGACGCACCAACATAGGGCGCAATACCGCTTATGTGCATCCCCGGTGCAGAATTATGCGTTAAATGTAAACGGAGTGCTTGGAGTCACAGGGTGAGTCTAGCTGCACTTTCTAAAGTGCAGAACTGTAAGATTATTGTGGGTGCACAACAAAGTTCACAGCATCCATGTAACGTTTAGGCAGGCAACCAAGAGCAAGATGAGATGAAGATGATGAGAAGAACCCAAGTGCAGTTTATTAAATCAAATGTGCAAAATGATAAATTCAAAATGTGAAAGTATCAAAAGAAAACTATAAACCAAAACAAGAAACATGAACCATGACTACAACTAAACCAAACGTGACCATGACTGAGACTACAAAAACAAGAACCAAACCTTAAAATGATGTTACATTCACAATACAATACAAGGAACAAAGTCGAGAGCTTAAATGCACAGACTAGGGTTAACAAGATAACAAGACAACCAATGAGAATACAAAACGTCATGGTTACTTGTGTAACCTCCGTTCCCTGATGGAGGGAACGAGACGTTGTGTCGAGGTACTGACACTAGGGGTCACTCTTGGGAGCCCGAGACACCTCTGGTCTTTGATAAAAGGCCAATGAAAATTGACGAGTGGTATTTGCATGCCACTCCCCCGGACATACGGGTATAAAAGGAGCTGGTATGCAACCACTCATTCAGGTTTTATGCTGAGGAGCCGATATAAGGTCCGGCCATTTCAGCGGGTAGTTCAGCATTGTGGCAGGAGGGACACAACGTTTCGTTCCCTCCATCAGTGAATGGAGGTTACACAAGTAACCATGACATTCCCTATCTGTCACTCACTCGACGTTGTGTCGATGTAGTGACACTAGGGGTCCCTATACGAAACGCCACAATTGGCTGAACTGTGTTACGTGAACTGGCGGTGTGTGGCGGGCAGACTACTGTGTGCCTCATAGCCAGCACACTAGGTCGACACGTAACCTCCCCCAACATAGTTATGAGTGTCGAATGGCCCTTTGGGGACAAGTCAACTACCCAAGAGATAGAGACAGGCTTAACCCAGTCGTGGCCTCTTTTCTCCTTCTCTTTTTTCCACTCCCTAAAAAAGAAGGGGGATTATCCGACTGGGCCGCCAGGTCTAGTCGGGGGTGTCCCTCCCAAGGGGAAGACACCGCGGAGACCACACTTCGCCCAAAGAGAGGGGGGGATATTTAAGTGGAAGAATACGTCACATGGTCTTTCCAACCATGTGGAGAGTCTTCAAGGTAGATCTTGCCCTATGGGGGAGGAGTTACTACAAACATGGAGACTGGGGCAGAGGGGCTCTGCCCAAGGAAGACGCAGTTTGCCAACAGGGAAACGAATTAGCGGAAGATATATATTGCATGGGGTTAGCCTTACAGGTAACGCCACATGCGGAGCACCTACCCCAGAACAGGACTCTTAGTTAGCACGTGTACTGGGCCGGCAGCAAGTCTCTCCGAAAACTCGACTGCCACAGGGCTCGGAGGAAGTCAACCAGGGAACAAAACTTGTGAACACTACTGGGAATTAATGGCGCACGTCTTCAACTCAAAAGGAGGTGGAAGGCACTATGTGCAAGCGATACACCCGGCCGGCTATCCCGGGCTTATCCGCTTGTGTTGCGTGCCACTACCTGGGACGAAACCGGTTCCACCCGGAGGTTGTAGAACCTTGCAAAGGTGTTGGGTGTTGCCCAGCCCGCTGCTCTGCAAATATATGTTAGAGAGGCACCCCTGGCCAGGGCCCAGGAAGCCGCTACACCCCTGGTAGAATGGGCTCGTAGCCCTACCGGGGGCAGCATATCCTGGGCGTGATATGCCATAGTTATGGCATCAATGAGCCAGTGGGCAATCCTCTACTTGGAGACAGCGCTTCCTTTCCGCTGTGCACCAAAGCAGACAAAGAGCTGCTCAGAGATTCTAAAGTTCTGCGTGCGATCCAAATAGATGCGTAAAGCGCACACCGGACACAGCAACGACAGGGCTGGGTCTGCCTCCTGCTGGGGCAGCGCTCGCAGGTTCACCACCTGGTCCCTAAAAGGGGTGGTGGGAACCTTTGGCACATAGCCCGGTCGGGGTCTCAGGATCATGTGAGATTAACCCGGACCGAATTCCAGACACGTTTCGCTGACAGAGAACGCTTGCAGGTCTCCTACCCTCTTGATGGAAGTGAGCGTAGTCAGGAGGGTAGTCTTCAAGGAGAGTGCCTTAAGCTCGGCTGACTGCAAAGGCTCAAAGGGGGCTCTCTCTAGACCCTGACGAACTACAGAGAGGTCCCATGAGGGAACGAGGCACGGTCTGGAGGGATTCAGCCTCCTGGCGTCTCTTAGGAACATGATGATCAGGTCGTGCTTCCCTAAGGACTTACCATCGACTGCATCATGGTGTGCTGCTATGGCGGCAATGTACACCTTCAAGGTGGAAGGGGACAGCCTCCCTTCCAACCTCTCCTGCAGGAAGGAAAGCACTGATCTGACTACGCATCTCTGGGGTCTTCCTGTCGGGAAGAACACCACATAGTGAACAGACGGCACTTAAAGGCATACAGGTGCCTCAAAGAGGGGGCCCTAGCCTGAGTGATCGTGTCTGTCGCGAGGAGCGTGAGGTCCGAGAACCATGTCTGGGTGGGCCAGTAGGGTGCTACCAGGACGACCTGCTCCTCATCCTCCAAGTAGGCTCACTGGGGGAAACGCATATTTGCGTAGGCCAGGGGGCCAGCTGTGTGCCAGCGCGTCTATGCCGAGGGGAGCCTCGGTGAGGGCGTACCAGGGCGGGCAGTGGGAGGATTCTTGTGAGGCGAACAGGTCCACCTGTGCCCATCCGAATCAGCTGGACCACCTGAGGGTGGAGTCTCCACTCTCCCCTGAGGGTAACCTGCCATGTCAGCGCGTCTGCTGTAGTGTTGAGGTTGCCCGGGATGTGAGTGGCTCACAGCGACTTGAAGTGCTGCTGACTCCAGAGGAGGAGACGGCGGACGAGTTGTGACATACAACAAGAGCACAGACCGCCTTGGTGGTTGACATATGCTACTGTTGCCATGTTGTCTGTCTGAACTAACACATGATTTCCCTGGATCAACGGCCGAAACCTCCGCAGGGCGAGCAGAATTGCCAACAACTCGAGGCAGTTGATGTGCCAATGCACTCGTGGACCCGTCCAGAGACCAGCAGCTGCATGCCCGATGCAAACAGCGCCCCAGCCCATTTTGGAGGCGTCTGTCGTGACCATGATGCACCTGGAGACCAGTTCTAGAGGAACACCTGTCCATAGAAACGAGAGGTCAGTCCAAGGGCTGAAAAGACGGTGACAGACCGCCGTGATGACCACGCGATGTGTCCCGTGGTGCCATGCCCATCTCGGGACTTGAGTCTGGAGCCAGTGCTGAAGCGACCTCATATGCATCAACCTGAGCGGGGTGGCCACTGCCAAGGATGCCAAAGGCCGAAAGGGAGGACTTTGTACTGATACGCCTGACCCTCGAATGCAAACCGCAGGAAGGGTCTGTGTTGAGGAAGGATCGAGACGTGGAAGTACGCATCCTTCAGGTCTACCGCCATGAACCAATCTTGATGCCGGACGCTCACCAGAATGCGTTTTTGCATCTGCATCTTGAACGGGAGTCTGTGTAAGGCCCGGTTCAGTACTCGCAGGTCCAAGATTGGCCGCAACCCACTGCCTTTTTTCGGTACGATGAAGTAGGGGCTGTAAAACCCCTTCTTCATCTTGGCTGGAGGGACAGGTTCTATTGTGCCCTTTCGTAGGAGGGTAGCGATCTCCGCACGCAAGGTAGCAGCGTTTTTGCTCTTGACCAAGGTGAAGTGAATACCGCTGAACCTGGGCAGGCGCCTGACGAACTGAATCGCTTAGCTGAACAGCCTGGGATGGGAGAGGAAGAGGCCTGTCCTCGTAACCCATGGAGACTGCCACATCGGGGGCGGCTGTTTGCCACAGCTGGGCGCTCAGGGGCGGAAAGACCACTGCTGGAGTGCCAATCCTGCAAGAAAAAACCCGTGGACGGTAGTCGTAATGACGACCGTGCACACCGGTTATGTGTGGTGGTGGCATAGTGGACTACAGCACTGAACTGATAAGCAAAAGGTTGTTGGTTCAATCCCCACAGCCACCACCATTGTGTCCTTGAGCAAGGCACTTAACTCCAGGTTGCTCCAGGGGGATTGTCCCTGTAATAAGGGCACTGTAAGTCGCTTTGGATAAAAGCGTCTGCCAAATGCATAAATGTAAATATAAAAATGACCCAGGGAGGAAGGAAGCCGCTCTTTTGCTGAACTGTTGGGTACCACAGCCACTTGGGCATGCGGCGAAATCAAACAAAAAGGCAACAAAAGATTTTCTGCCCGGCCCTCCACCGGGGGATGGAGTGGTGTACTTACTAGCTCCAGGTGAGTGGGTTCCTTCGTCTCTGGGTCACCCACCTCAGGGGCGCTTTGACGACCTCCGTGGGTTCTTAGGCGCTGACTGTGAGACAGGTGGCGTCTGCTTCCTGCGGTGGGCTCCACGCCGGGGCTGGGCCAAAGGGGCAGGCTGCGGCGGAGCCGGTGCAGTCACTGCAGGGAGACGCCCTTGGTGACGAGCAGACAGGGTGCAGGATCTTGAGCCGTGCCGGGGCAGAATGTGCCGGATTGCTTCCGTCTGCTGCTTCACCGCCAAGAACTGCTGGGCAAAGTCCTCGACGGTGTCGCCAAATAGGCCAGCCTGGGAAATGGGGGCAGCAAGAAACTGTGTCTTGTCGGCCTCACCCATCTCGACCAGGTTGAGCCAAAGGTGGCACTCCTGGACCACTAGTGTGGCCATCGTCCGCCCGAGAGACCGCGCCATGACCTTCGTTGCTTGTAATGAGAACATGAACCATCCACAAACGCTGCCTCCGTGTGGATCATGCCCAGACACGAAAGACAGCGATCATGACCATCCGAAGTTGAGAGATAACGACCGCAACCAGGAATAACACACAATCGGAAAGGCATCTTTAAAAAGCTGCATCTTTAAAAAGACGTTCCGTGTGTGCCGCTCTTTTTGTGAATGTAAATATACTCTTTTAGAATATACTCTCTTTTTTCGCTCTACTGAAGCACCCAGGGGCGTTCTCTGCACTCAACGGGTGCAGAGGGGGAGAAGCCTCTGAAATGCGCCATAAATCCAGCAGTTTTGAGGTGCGTCTTTGGAGGGAATTGAATTCAGTGCACTGAATACAACCGCTCGGCTCTGAAGAAAAAATCTGAATGAGTGGTTGCATACCAGCTCCTTTTATACCCGTACGTCCGGGGGAGTGGCATGCAAATACCACTCGCCAATTTTCACCTCAAAAATAAACCTGTGGACTATGAATAATAGCAGGAACATTGCTTAAAGCAGGTGACTTAAAGTCTGATGACTGAAATTAAAATTTACTGTTGAATGCGGTGGATTTGTACACAAGCAGTGCTTTAAATTATGAGGAGCAGCAGCTAGGCACAAGTACAAGTGATTCTCACATACTGGCTTTAATGAAAAACTCTTTTAAATTATATATTAATGTATTATAAACCGTATAATATATTTTGCCACGTGCAAACATTTTTCGGTTAAATTATAATTGTATCAGTTAAATTAACTGATTGACAATTAAAAATTGACATTTTTTTTATTGTGGTTAATAGTGAAAATGTGTATAATCCCTACTCATAAGTAGACTTTACTGAGTTGGGACTGTGCTAGTGAAAATGTGTTTCTTACTCCATAACAGATATTGTTTTTCTTGCATCAGGATCTTAATGATTTAATACATCTTTAGGAATATCTGAAGGCAAAGAAGGCCAGTTTATTTCATAATATCAAACATCATTCGACTAGAACATATGTTATACAGGAGGAAAACTTTATCCATGATTTATCCATAAGTTTTGGAGGTCTAGACTTTAAAACCCTTTATGTAATTTTATGTTTATTTGCAAGTTGGACCATTGACTGCTTTTCATTAATATGGTTTGGTCAATGTAGCGAGTCTTTCTAAAAAATTATTATTGTACTTTATTTATTTTTTTAAATAGTACTTTATTTAAAAAAAAATAAAAAATAGTAGCCTAAGCACATTTAGAAACTTTAAATTACCACAGTTGTAATACAAATTTAAAAAATAAAAGTCACAAAGAAACATGATGCATTTATTTTCTTTATTTTGGTGCATGAAACAGTGTTGTCTCCTTTCCTTGCCAGTTATGTTGGGGCTGTCTAGCCGTTTGAAAGTTTTTACTTCCTTAACAGCACTTTAAACAAAAAAATCAAATGGGTCACGATATAGAGGGAAGCGATATTGATCACAGACGTGCTGCAGAGATACACTTGCGCAAGTGGTTTTGTGATGACTCGCACCACACTCGCGTGAAAACCAGGTTTCAATTGTGCCTGAAATGTGTATTTGCGCAGTGCAATTGATGCTTTGTTTTTGCGTTAGTGTCAGAACATCCCAGAACAACTCATGCAAGTGTATCCCTGGAGCACGTGCATCAACAGGGCTTTCCTCCATATCACAACCTATTTGAAATCTACTGAGAATTTTGAATGCAGGAAAAACTTTGCCACCCGTTTGCTGTTCTGTTTGGGCTCAAGTAGGGATTTCCCCCCCCCCCACTTTATTGATAGGGTTAGGTTTAGGAAAAAATGGGGAGAAGATGGAGAAACAGGATCAATAAATGAGCTCATACAAGCTCTATAGAGTTCAACAGTGCCCATCCACATTTTCCCATTCATTCATTTTATTTATTTTCCATACGGATTTCATAAAGTCCTCCATAAAAAAGTTCTAAGAGTTTGGAACCAAACCAACCAGTTCCGAGGTGAATCACAACATTTCAAATTTTAATTTGAACCCAGAAAGTATTTACAATTTGACAAAAAGACAAAGGTAAAAGACTTAATATACTGATACTAAAAGATTTTCATGAGGGCATGAACCACGATCCCATGAAGCACTGCATATAATGTAATCAGATTAA
Source organism: Myxocyprinus asiaticus (assembly GCF_019703515.2). Classification (NCBI taxonomy): domain Eukaryota; kingdom Metazoa; phylum Chordata; class Actinopteri; order Cypriniformes; family Catostomidae; genus Myxocyprinus; species Myxocyprinus asiaticus. The sequence goes on from NC_059355.1 coordinate 31,374,230, forward strand.
AAACAATGGAAAAATATACAGTAGAGCTATTCACCTTATTCAGCCCCGCCCCTTTTCCACGCTCCGCTCTTCCAAATTTTGTCATCTAACTTCCTGTTTGTACCGAAGCTACTGAGAAGAGTCGATCAAAATGAATTACGTGTGGGAGCACAGAAAGTATTTTTCACTTTTGATGTGATGTGTGAGTATACAGCACCCCTTTACTACGTGAAAATGCTTGTGAGGTGTTTTTTTTCTGTCACTCTAAATGTTCCTTTTTCCGAGACCCGCGGAGGTAAATTGGACCTGGCAGATCACATTCAGACAGCTATGACACACTGCACTTTTAAATGATGCAAGCGTTTAATTGTTATATGTGTAATTCTGCTTAATTTTTAGGTTTCAACTTGTTAATCATTTGTGTTAAAATGTGTAGTTGACATGAAATTTCCAACAGTGACAGCTTGTATTATTACACATAATCGTAACATTAAAGAAAATTGCAATTGTATTTTTTAAAATTAATTTCTCACCCTACATTTTTTAGAGGCTTAAATGTGATTAAAAATTTTGTAAACGGAATATAAAATAAAACATACACTTTCACATGTATATGTGTATCTGTGTATGAATATAGTGGCACCCCTTCCCCTGTCCTGGTTTAACACTCAAAAAATCTGCTCACCTTAACTATAACACGAATGGGTGAATGACATGAAAAGATGGCCAGAGGTGTCGTACAGAGATATTTTTAATGACTTTGTGGATTCTCATGCGCACAGAAGAATATCAGTACATCCACAGCGTGAAGGTAGGACCATGTGTATTTATGAATGAAATACTCTTGATTTAAAACCTCCCCGCTCTGCTTCCAGTTGTTATGACATCCCCGAACACTTTAAAATACTCATGATAGCTTTTGGTAACTCTATAGCCTGTATATCCACTTCGCTAGCTAATTAGACTTTGATATCAACACCATAGATACCTGTATAGAACTGCTAGAACGGAAGTTCCGAGACAAAATTTTCAAGATGGCTGTGCGCTAGATTCTCTGGCATATAAAGTGAATAGATTTAAAGTTATTGATTATATGTATATAAACAATATATTTTAAGTTTACTGCAAAATATTCAGATATATACAAGTAGTTCTAAAATTTTGTAAGATGACTCAATAGTGTCATTCGCTGTGCATCATGGAAGTGGGGCCGGTCGCTACTGAGTTATTTGCATTCGTTTGCCACGATTCTCTAATTAGTGGAATTTCCCTCTCAGGATCATGGGTAGTGTAGTTCTTCATCAGGAACTATGCTATTAAACATGATTTAAAAAAAAAATATGCTGTGGACTGATGGCCTCAGTAGAAACATATACCGTTGATTAACAGCCTCGGAGCTCATGGCAGGTCTGTTTTTAAAGGTTTAAGTTATCATTAAAAATCAATTCCCCTAAGGAAAAAAATGAATGGGATTTTTGCTTCCAGATCCAGACTGGTGCGGTCTATGGGGAATAAACCAATTTAATAGTCAATTTAGAAATCCAATTTGTGAAAAACAAAGGTTCAATTACATATTAAAATAGCTTTTTTGTTTATATTTTCCCAGACTGTCAGACTTAATAGTGTTAAACTACACCTATCAAAGATTGAGGCGTCTCATAAGAGCAGGCCATGTCAAAGTGACATTAACTGGCTGTGAAGCTCTCAGGATGTGATAGTGGGCAAAGGACTGTTAGATTAGGTCAAGAGGTTTTATTCCCTGCAGACACATTTAAGTGGCTGAAGGCATAGAAACATTGAAATTTGTGCTCTCAACTTACTTGCTTAATGTTGGGTTTCGGGCATGGTCAGTTTGAAATGCATGAATGTGTTTAGTTGCTAAGATGTTTGTGTATGTATGTGTGTGTCTTTTTGTGGGGACACATCATAAATAATTGAACATGTTTAATGTCACGTTTACAAGTTTACAAAAGCCAATAGAGGTCAGAATAAACAGAAAGGCTCTTTCCTTGAAGTCTCTTGAGAATACACATCTGCAGTGTTTGTCTGTTGGACAATACCAATTGCTTCTGGATTGATCCAAATGATGGATGGACAGCATGCTTAATTTTGCCCCATTGGACAAAATCTGCAAAAAAAAAAAAAAAAGATTAGTCCAAGACATCTATCCAACTAAAAATGCTCTCAGAATGTCCTTTGGGTGATTCCATCAATTAAATTATTTTACCTGTAATCAGTGACCCTTGATCTCACCAGTTCCCTATCTGTCACTCACTCAACGTTGTGTCGATGTAGTGACACTAGGGGTCACTCTTGGGAGCCCCAAACACCTCTGCTTTTTTGAAAAAAGGCCAATGGGAATTGGCGAGTGGAATTTGCATGCCACTCCCCCGGACATACAGGTATAAAAGGAGCTGGTATGCAACCACTCATTCAGATTTTTTCTTCAGAGCCGAGCGGTTGTATTCAGTGCACTGAATTCAATTCCCTCCAAAGACGCACCTCAAAACTGCTGGATTTATGGCGCATTTCAGAGGCTTCTCCCCCTCTGCACCCGTTGAGTGCAGAGAACGCCCCTGGGTGCTTCGGTAGAGCGAAAAAAGAGAGTATATTCTAAAAGAGTATATTTACATTCACAAAAAGAGCAGCACACACGGAACGTCTTTTTAAAGATGCCTTTAACATGACCAGAGAACATGACCATGGAAACGTTGCAGCTTCCCGCACCGGTCCTTCTACCTATGGGTTTGAGGCCGTGTCGGTTAGCACTGGGGGCGATTTGGGGACATCAATGGGACCACCTCCGCCGGGTATCCCCCCACGGACCTCCCATTCCCCAGCATGCTCGCTTGCCCCGGTCGGGCGCTCGGACGAGACCACCGGCTCGTCACAAGGCGAGCCCGTGAAGACGATGAGTTATCGAGCGCAGCATCGGAGAGCGGGCTCGTCCAGTCGGACGCAGAGGCTTTGGCTGGACTTCCTCCTTTGGGAATGGTCGCCCAGTCTCAGGCTGACACGGAAATGATGGACATGCTTTCCCCGGGCGGCCACGAGCGTCGGGCTAGAGTGGAACCCTCCACTCTCCCCTGAACCCTCGCGGCTTGACAATTGGTTCCTGGGCTCAGGGCGCCGCCCACGGCCACGCCCCACCCCGGTTCCTTTCTTTCCGGAAGTGCATGAGGAGCTGACAAGATTGGGCGAGGCACCTTTTACTGCCCGGTCCTGGTCTTTCAGCTCTCCCGCTCTCACTACCCTCGATGGTTGAGCGGCCGTGGGGTATTCGGTGATCCCCCAGGTGGATAAGGCGTGGGCGCCTGAAGCTCCCATCCAAGGCCTGTAGGTTTACGTCGTCCCTGACGACTAGGGCTTATGGTGCCGCTGGACAAGCCGCTTCCGCCTTGCACGCCATGGCTCTCCTGCAAGTACACCAAGCCAAGGCGCTAAAAGAGCTGCACGAGGGTAGTTCTGACCCGGGATTGATGCAGGAACTGCGCTCGGCGACCGACCTCACTCTCCGGGCGACGAAGGTCATGGCGTGGTCTCTCGGGCAGGCGATGTCCACCCTGGTGGTCCAGGAGCACCACCTTTGGCTCAACTTGGTTGAGATGCAAGAGACTGACAAGGCACGGTTCCTTGATGCCCCCATTTCCCAGGTTGGCCTGTTCGGCGACACCGTTGAGGACTTTGCCCAGCAGTTCTCGGTGGTGAAGAAGCAGACGGATGCCATACAACACATCCTGCCCCGGCGCGGCTCAAGACTCCGCACCCCATCTGCTCATCGCCAAGGGCATCCTTCTGCAGCAACAACACCGGCTCTGCCGCAGCCCGCCCCCATGGCCCGGCCCTGGCGTGGAGCCCAACGCAGGAAGAAAATGCCACCCATCTCACAGCCGGCCGCTAAGAACCCGAGGAAGGTTTTGAAGCGCCCCTGAGACGGGCGACCCAGGGGCGAGGAGACCTGCTTCTCTGGAGCTGGTGAACAGACCACTTCATCCCTTGGTGGAGGGCCGGGAGGAGAATCCTTTTTCATTTTTTGCTGCATGCCCAAGAGGCTGCAGTGCCCAAAAGTTCGACAAAAGAGTGGTTTTCTCGTCTCCTGGGTCACATGTCCGGTGCGCACAGCCATCATCACAACCACTGTCCACCGTCCCACCGCACAAACATGCCCATACGGGATTGGTTTCGGTGGACAACATGGACGAGATTCCTCCTCCCCCCTCCTTGGCCAATCTTATGGTGGGCGGCAGGAGCCAGGTAAGTGCTTCGATGTCCCTGGACTCAGCACGGACACGGGGCTCGAGTCCCCTCGACGTGACACCTCGAGCTCCGCCCCGCTGCGAGGCCCTACCCGCCAGTATGTCTGACGTGATCATTCCCTTGGTCCCCGTTGCCCAGAGTTTGGGCGCGTGGCTCGCGCTTTCCAACCCGTCGCGATGGCTGACCCGGACCGTCCGACTCGGCTATGCAATTTAGTTCGCCAGGTGCCTGCCCAGGTTCAGTGGCATCCGCTTAACCTCGGTGAAGGGTGAGAACGCCACTACCTTGCGTGCAGAGATCGCGACCCTTCTGCACAAGGGCACGATAGAGCCTGTCCCTCCAGCCGAGATGAAGAAAGGGTTCTACAGCCCTTACTTCATCATACAGAAGAAAGGCAGTGGGTTGCGACCAATCCTGGACCTGCGAGTACTGAACCAGGCTTTGCACAGACTCCCGTTCAAGATGCTGACACAAAAACGCATTCTAGCGAGCATCCGGCATCAATATTGGTTCGCGGCGGTAGACCTGAAGGACGTGTACTTCCACGTCTCGGTCTTACCTCGACATAGACCCTTCCTGCGGTTTGCCTTCGAAGGCCAGGCGTACCAGTATAAGGTCCTCCCCTTCAGCCTGTCCTTGTCCCCTCGCGTCTTCACGAAGGTCGCAGAGGCAGCCCTTGCCCCGCTAAGGGAAGCGGTCATTCACATTCTCAACTATCTCGATGACTGGCTAATCCTAGCTCACTCTCGAGAGTTGCTGTGTGCACACAGGGACCTCGTGCTCCGGCAACTCAGCCGACTGGCGCTTCGGGTCAACTGGGAAAAGAGCAAGCTCTCCCCGGTTCAGAGCATCTCTTTTCTCGGTTTGGAGTTGGACTCAGTCTCGATGACGGCATGCCTCATAATCAAGCGCGCACAGTCGGTGCTGAACTGTCTGAAGGCGTTCAGACAGAGGACAGCGGTTCCACTGAAACTTTTTCAGAGGTTCCTGGGGCATATGGCATCCTCAGCGGCAGCCACACCGCTCAGGTTGATGCATATGAGACCGCTTCAGCACTGGCTTTAGACTTGAGTCCCGAGATGGGCATGGCGAAGCCCAGTCCACAAAGGACCTCTGCATCGGTAGACATTGCCTGTCCCACACAGCTCCTCAGTCACGCAGCCAGCCTGCAAAGGACCCTGTGAAGATTCAACTGACCCAGCTACCCAGTCCACTCTTAAAGACTCTCTTGGCGCAACCGAAGTTCAGCATCCTCCAGCCCAGCGTGGCAACGACTACTGGATCGCAACTCTTCGCCCTTCCCACTGCACGCTACCCGCATCGCCAGTGGAAGACGTCTTTATTGCCGGACTGATCACCTGACTGTGTGAAACTTAAATATATACGTACCAAACCTCTTTCTAGAGACCTTGGCATTAGTTTATACCTGTAGCATATGTTTTTCTAACTTGCTTAGATAACATTTACCTGGGGTCAGCTTGTTACAAATAATAGGTATATTATTTGTTTAATGATAAATAAGCATTATTTATCATAATTTTGTCAGAGCCATTAAGTGGTTTCCCATAAGGAACATTCCCATACAATTCTTTCCCATTGCTACATTCAGTTCAACAACATTGCATTTATCCACTCTGTGTTCAAATCATTTATTTGTTTTATTGTTTAATTCAGTACTTTCCTTTTGGTTTTTAGTTTATTATCCTTTAGCAGTGCATATTCGTTATTAGAATTATTAATCGTTGTGGTATTTACTCTTGCATATCTATTGTTTATAAATTTCATTAATTTTATTACGACTGTGTCTTTATTGTGTTGATGATCAAAGAGTCTACTAGTTGTCCAGACTCTCACAAATCCTTCAAATAAATCAGCTTACCAACTCCCTCTAGTTTACACTAATTCTAAATTATCAAACAGCTCTTTTGGGAGTGTTCTTAAATTGTTTAAGATAGTATTCTTAACTGGTGCCCCGTATTGCAAAGGGGGAGGGGTCATCTGATACACTCATAACCACACCTTAAGTGACGTGATCAAAAATCACTACGTCATCAGTGAATTGAGTAGAAATCACTACACAGACCTGTATTAAGGTATATCTATTAATATATATTATATTTGGTCACAGTATGTTATACAGTGTGTATTAAGATACTGTATATCTTAATATATATAACATATTGTGACCATAAATAATTACATGTAAATATTTAATTCCTCAATCCACACGCACTTACTTAAGCCGTATTCGGATGGGATGAGTTTCCTTACAAGGAAATATCGATGTTGCCTAATCATGCAATTGTCATGACAATTTATTTGTTGATGGCCCTTAAGTGATGCCAATAGGGAGCCACGTCACAAGCTCTATATAGGTGAGCGCTTGGCGCCATCTCGCCAGATTTTCTTACTTCAGTGCACAAATTTGTCTAAGCCCGTGTTGGTTACTAGTGACTCACGCTGAAGTGAGGACTGTTTTCTCCCTTTTGAGTGACAACACTTGAGGATGTCATGGGAAATGAGCAGTTAGTGTGCGGATTTATCCGCATTGTTAAACTGGCCCGATGGCGCTTCATCGAGGCTCTGTCAAACCTTGTGGTCTCTGAGAGGAGTCATATGAACCTTGAGGATCCGGCTCTTGAGAAGAAGGATTGAGGATGGGCACCTGACTTTTCCTTGTGTTTCACACTCCCTCTGGACGGATGCACCATTCTCGCCATCGAGACATGCTCCTTTATCTGGTGCGCGGCCTAGTTCAGTGGCATTACGCAGAATTTTCCATCAGGAAACGCTGATTTGGAGGTGTTTTGTCATGGGAACGATGGAAAAGGTAGCCACTTGTTTAAAAATACCTAATTTCTTCTATTTTGTTGCCCTAGGGAGTTCGCAGAAACATTATGAGGGACAGGGTGTGGCCCCGGCCTCTCTGTCTTTCTCTCCCGTTTTTGGAGCGCTTTTGCATGGCGGGCGAGCTTCCGCATGATTGGTACTCAGGCCTGGGGACTTAAGAGGCTTAAAACATTTATCATTTTTCTCCAATACAATATTGTGAACCGACGTGCGGGATTCTTCATTGGTATTACTATTCTCCCTGGGTCCCAGGAGATGGCGAGGCTGTGAAACTCAAATGGTTGAGCGGCCGTCTTTTCTTTAATGGGTGAAGAGACGCAAATGCTATCTCTGTCCCTGTTCAATGCGGCACGTACTTCACGCTCCTTGCTCCTTTTAAGATGTGTTAGTTCTGTATTCACTGATTTTGTTGTGTTTAAGGAGTTGTGTTTTGAGTTCTCTGTCAGTCACGCTCTTGCTTCTCCAGTGTCCAGCGATGTGTCCCACTTTGAACATTCTCCCTGCGAGAATGTTTCACAGACTTTTGGGGCTATTGATCACGGCATCCACTGTCATTCCCCTGGGCATGTTGCATGTGAGACCTTTTCAGTCTTAGATGAACTCCGTAAAGGGACTTCAACCACAGATGTATGCGTTTCGTCCCATCAGAGTGACGTGTTGGTCCTACCAAGCTCTGTTACCATAGAAACAGAACTGCTTTCTGCGGATGGGTATTTTCCGTTGGGACAGGTGTGTTACCGCAAAGTGATAAAAACAGACGCCTCCTCTATGGGTTGGGCTCAAGGAGTATGGACGGGTTAGTGGCTGAATTGGCACATAAACTGTCTGGAAATGCTAGTGGTGCTGTTGGCTTTGAGGTTTCTGGAAATTCGGGGCAGTCATGTTCTCATCCAATCACACAACAGGTTGGTGGTGACTATATCAACTGTCAGGGAAGGGTGCAATCTTGTGCCATGCTAAGGCTGGCATGTCACATTCTTCTCTGGGCACAGGACAATGTGATGTCTCTACGAGCAGTACATGTTCCGGGCTGGGGAATTTGGGGGCGGATCTCCTGTCTAGACAGGTTCTGATGTCTGGAGAATGGACATTACACCCACAGATTGTAGAACAAATCTGGATGAGGCAGAGCAGAAGTGGACCTGTTTGCATCAAGCGAGACATCACACTGTCCCCTCTGGTTTCTCTCTCACCAACGGCACTGCTGGGCATCGATGTGCTGCTGCATCAGTGGCCAACAGTGAGTCTTTACGTGTTTCCACTGATCAACTTGCTGCACTCGGTTCTGCAGAGGGTTCGGGAGGATTGTGTTCGGCTTCTGTTAGTGGTGCCGTATTGTCAATCTCAAGTATGGTTTTTGACTCTGGTGTCTCTCCTGGAAAGAATGCTTTGGGAGATTCCAGTCAGAATGGACATGTTGTCTCAGGTCCGTGGCAGCATTGGGCACCCCCGGCCAGAGTTATGGAAATTGTGGGATTTGCCCCTCAACAGGGCCTTCTTTTGAATTATGGTTTATCCCCTGCTGTGGTTGACCATATTAAATGTTAGAACTCAGTCAGTGAGAAGGTTATATACATTTAAATGGTGTATTTTCGCCTCTTGATGCGCAGTGCGGAGTGAGGAACCAACCCAGTTGGTTCAGTGCTGGATTTTTTGCAAGAGCATTTTGGGGCCGGGGTTACCCCAGCAACGCTTAAAAGTTCACATGGTTGCGAACTTTTGCTCAGCCGCTCAGCCGCTCCATTCACCAGCGGCTGAGCATGCGCTGGTGAATGGAGTTTCTATTGTAAGATATTCTCTTGTCTCTCGTTTTATGCATGGAGCATGCAGGCTTAGACCATTTTGTCCCATCCACATCCCTTTATGGGATTCATCTATGGTGTTAGAGTCACTCTTGGCTGCTCCATTTGAGCCTTTAAGATCAGTATCTGATACATTTCTGACTCTTAAAATGGCCCTGTTATCGATTAAGAGGGTTGGTGATTTGCATGCCCTGTCGATTAATCCCTTATGCATGGATTTTGCGCAAGGGTTATCTAAGGTCGTGCTGAGACTTTGTTTGGGTTTTTTGCCTAGTCAGAGCAGTTGTTTGTGTGCTTTGGTGGCCACAACAGGGGCGTTTCGGTGTCAAAACAGAGACTGTCTCATTGGATTGTGTATACAATCTCGAGTGCTTACAATTCACGTGGTTTGCCTTTGCCTCTGGGTACTTGAGCCCATTCTACGAGGAGCGTGGCATCCTCATGGGCATTGGCTAGAGGTGCATCGTTGAAAGACATTTGTATGGCACCAGAATGGTCCTCTCCGCATACTTTTGTTAGATTTTATAATTTGGACAAGAGTCTCCTGCTTCCCAAGTTCTCTCTGTTGGATTAGGAGTACGTTTTTGAGATTTCCATTTGGCTTGCCACACAGGCTTAGAGATTTGGCAGCTGCTGTTCGGATGGCGTGATGGTATCTCGTCCCAATTGCATCATTATGCAACGTCGATGTTTCCTTGAAAGGTAACATCTCGGTTACGAATGTAACCTTGGTTCCCTAAGACATTGCGTAGCTGGCCATACTCTCTAGTTGCTGCATAGGAACATGTCTTTTACAGAAAATCTGGAGAGATGGCGGCAAGTGCTCGCCTACATAGAGCCTGTGACATGGCTCCCTATGGGCGTTGCTTAAGCGCCATCAGCCGATAAATTGGCATGATTTTATACAGGCTTCAGACCATGAAACACCACTGACATAGTCCCAGTTGCGTCATTACGCAGCGTCTTGTTCCCTCTCAGGGAACCAAGGTTACATTTGTAACCGAGACGTTTTGTAAACAATGTTTGCATTACAGTTATTATCACTCGATGTCTGTGATTTCATGTACCATTACGGTAATTTCTGTGTTTATTACAGAGATGGGAGTGTCTGTTTTCTAGATGTGGCCGTTACAGAAGGTTGAACACATTCAATTAATTAAGGTGATAAAATTAACTTATCTTTTAAACTTTATCTGTTTAAATTAAAAATGTGTAAAAACGAATAAGCCCTATTCAGATGGTAATTGTTTCTCAGGGTGACATCTGTAAAAGTAAATTTTCATGGCTCCTCTGTGATAAAACTCATGCGTTCGGATGTCAATTACATCACGGGGGATGAGCAAGACTTTTTGTCGATCACATGATTGCAGTTGGGCAAAAATGAAAGCATGAGGGAACCATGCTGCAAAGCGCTGTTGACATATACAGTGTACATTTTCACATACAGAGCAAGCTAAAATTCTTGAGAAAGCAGTTAAACGAATAGAAACCGTAGGGACAAGACTGTTTATCAGCGCAGCCAAATAAACCTGTCAGTGGGTGTACGCATGTTTCGTCACCCGCATCACCTCACTTGCGCACTCTCTCCTAAGTGCATGCAAGGAGATATAGAAGCCAAACATATCAAGGACAGTAAAGATAGTTAAAATGAAATTTGAGGAGCTGTGGTAAAAATGGTTTTCTTATGTTTTATCTATCAAAATGACGGACATCATTTGGAATTATCTGTCAGTGTTTCAAAAGTGGAGGTGGAAATCAAACCTTTTAAATAAGATAATTATTACATTAATTATATACATTAACCCGGCAAATTTTCTGGGACTACTCGACCTGTATAAACGAGTAGTCATGCAAGCCCTATGTATAAATGTATTTAGTAAACGTTTCTACATTAAAATGTGATATATTAAAATTTTATTACATTGCTGCCATAATAATGAACCGTTTCAAACATTTACATGACCTGGCTCTCGTTTTTCTTTCCCTCCTACTTAAGAGTTCCCACTCACTGTGATGGAGTGGCAATGTAATTTTATTATTGTGAATTATTTCAAACATTTCTGTTACACAATCCTCCAACTTTCACAACTGTCCATTACCGCCAGAGCAGTTTCCGCACTCAGCACAACCTACGGCACAAAGCAGTGGTCAAAAAGGATTTCCAAAATGGCTTTTGGATTATAAACTCAGAGATGTGGATTCGGACGTTAATTAAATTACCACACGACCTTGGTGTTTGTCAAAAAACAGTAGGTAATTTGGCCGGTAATTTTCTTGCGGGAGGTGGGAGAAAAACACTGACATTTTGGATTCGGACGGCAATAAAATCACTGACTACCCCCTGTAAATGCTGGAATTACCTCACTTCCCCATGTAAAATAATTGACGTCTGAATAGGGCTTTAGTCACAATTACAAAACCCTAGTTTCTTGTTATAATTATCTTAAAGGTAAAGTGTGTTTTTTAAGTGAAAATACTTTGTCCAATACTATAGGTAAACAACATTGGGATGGGACTACCTGTTTGTTGAACAATGAAAGATTGGGGCCAGGTAAATTTGTTTGGTACCCTTTAAAATAAAGTGTGTTATTTATTTGCGCTGTCTACATTCAAGTTTATCTTATAAGCAGTGCATGTAACCTACAGTTTGCAATACATACATGATTTTGCTGTGCATCTTGCTTAACAATGCACTTTATCACAATATAGCACAGCCTCTCTTCAGAATCAGAATGAGCTTTATTGTCAAGTATGCTTACACATACAAGGAATTTGTCTTGGTGACAGGAGCTTCCAGTACACAATACAAAAACAGCAACAAGACTTAAAAAAAAAATTTGAATAAAAAATAGATAAATATTGAAAAGAAAAAAGTATATATAGAATACACAATAGACTATATATATATATACATACATACATACATACATACATACATACATATATATACATATGTACAATATATATATATATATATATATATATATATATATATATATATATATATATATATATACATACACACATACATATACATATACATACATATACACATATACACATATATGAATATATATACATACATATACATACATACATACACATACACATACGTAGTGCAAATCTAAATACAAATCGGTTATGTACAGTGCAAGGGAATGTAATGGCAGAAGAGGTAGGATGTGTTGGATAATATAAAATACAAAGCTGTGTATTGCACATTAATTGTTGCTCAAAAGGGCAGTTTTAACTGTTCATGAGATGGATAGCCCGGGGGAAAAAACTGTTCCTGTGCCTGACGGTTCTGGTGCTCAGAGTTCTGAAGCGTCGGCCAGAAGGCAACAGTTCAAAAAGGTAGTGGGCAGGGTGAGTTGGGTCCAGAGTGATTTTTCCAGCATTTTCCTCACTCTGGAAGTGTATAGTTCTTGAAGGGGAGGCAGGGGGCAACCAATAATCCTCTCAGCAGTCCGAACTGTCCTTTGTAGTCTTCTGATGTCTGATTTCGTAGCTGAACCAAGCCAGACAGTTATTGAAGTGCAGAGGACAGACTCAATGACCGTTGAGTTGAACTGTATCAGCAGGGCCTGTGGCAGGTTGAACTTCCTCAACTGGTGAAGGAAGTACAACCTCTGCTGGGCCTTTTTCGCAGTGGAGTCAATGTGGGTCTCACACTTCAGGTCCTGTGAGATGGTAGTGCTCAGGAACCTGAATGACTCCACTGTTGCCACAGTGCTGTTTAGAATGGTGATGGGGACAGTGTTGGGGGGTTCCTCCTAAAGTCCACAATCATTTCCACCGTTTTGAGCATATTCAGCTCAAGGTTGTTTTGACTGCACCAGACAGCCAGCTGTTTAATCTCCCTTCTGTATGCAGACTCATCGTCATCTCGGATGAGACCGATGACTGTGGTGTCATCTGCAAACTTCAGGAGCTTGACAGAGGGGTCCTTGGTGATGCAGTCATTGGTGTAGAGGGAGAAGAGTAGTGGGGAGAGCACACATCCCTGGGGGGCACCAGTGCTGATTGTACAGATGCTGGAAGTGAATTTCCCCTGTCTCACAAGCTGCTGCCTGTCTGTCAGAAAGCTGGTAATCCACTGACAGATAGATGTGGGAACAGAGAGTTGCCGTAATTTAGTCCGGAGAATAGCTGGGATGATGGTGTTGAAAGCCGAACTGAAGTCCACAAAAAGGATCCTTGCATATGTCCCTGGTCTGTCCAGATGTTTCAGGATATGATGCAATCCCATGTTGACTGCATCATCCACAGACCTGTTTTCTCGATAAGCAAATTGAAGGGGATCTAGAACGGGTCCAGTGATGTCCTTCAGGTGGGCCAACACCAGTCTCTCAAATGACTTCATGACCACAGAAGTCAGGGCGACATGTCTGTAGTCATTAAGTCCTGTGATTTTTGGTTTCTTTGGGATGGGGATGATAGTGGAACATTTGAAGCAGCATGGGACTTCACACTACTCCAGTGATCTATTGAAGATCTGTGTGAAGATGGGGGCCAGCTGGTTAGCACAGGATCTAAGACATGCAGGTGAAACGCAATCTGGGCCCTGTGCTTTCCTTATCCTTTGTTTTCGAAAGGCGCGGCTCACATCATCTTCACAGATCTTAAGTGACGGTTGAGTAGCAGGAGGGGGGAGGAGGGGGGTTGCAGGAGGTGTTGGTGTTTGTGTGAAGTGAAGGTCAGAGTGGGTGTGGGGTGTAAGATTGGGCCTTTCAAATCTGCAGTAGAACACATTCAGGTCGTCAGCCAGTTGTTGGTCCACCACAGGGTTGGGGGTAGGAGTCCTGTAATGCGTCGAAAGTTGTTTCATGCCACTCCACACTGATGCAGGGTCGTTAGCTGAAAACTTGTTTTTCAGCTTCTCAGAGTATCTTTTTTTAGCCACTCTGATTCCCTTATTCAGTGTGTTCCTGGCCTGATTGTACAAGACTTTATCCCCAACTCTGTAAGCATTCTCTTTGACCTGACAAAGCTGCCTGAGTTCCACTGTAAACCATGGTTTGTCGTTGTTAAATGTTAAATAAGTCCTAGTAGGAATGCACATATCCTCACAGAAACTGATATATGATGTAACAGTATCTGTGAGCTCATCCAGGTCTGTGGCTGCAGCCTCAAAAACACTCCAGTCAGTGCAGTCAAAGCAGGCTTGTAGTTCCAGCTCTGCTTCGTTGGTCCATGCTTTACAGTCCTTACTACAGGCTTAGCAGATTTTTATTTCTGTCTGTAGGTTGGAAGAAGATGAACCAGACAGTGATCAGACAGTCCCAAAGCTGCTCTAGGAACAGAGCGATATGCATCCTTTATTGTTGTGTAGCAATGATCCAGTATATTTCTGTCTCTGGATGGGCATGTATTGTGCTGTTTGTATTTGGGCAGTTCACGTGTGAGATATGCTTTGTTAAAATCCCCAAGAATAATAATAACTGAGTTCGGGTATTGTTTTTCCGTGTCTGTGATTTGATCAGCTAGCTGTTGCAGCGCGGCATTCAAACACGCGTTTGGCGTGAAATACACACTCACCAGAATTAACTAGGAAAACTCCTGTGGCAAGTAGAAAGGCTTACAGTTAATAAAGAGCACTTCCAAATTAGGACAGCACATCTTCTTTAACATTGTTACATCTGTACATCAACTTTCATTGATGTAAAAGCATGTTCAACCGCCTCTCATTTTCCCCGTTAACTCCGCAATGCGATCCGCTCTGAACAGCTGAAAGCCTGGTAGATGTAATGCGCTGTCCAGAATGGCTTCACTCAGCCAGGTTTCTGTGAAGCACAAGGCAGCAGAGGTTGAAAAGTCCTTGTTTGTGTGGGTGAGGTGATGTAGTTCGTCCGTTTTGTTAGGGAGAGAGCGGAGATTCGCTAGATGAATGCTCGGCAGTGTTGTTCAAAAGTCCCGCCGTTGGAGCTTGACCAGCGCGCCTGCTCATCTCCCTTGCCTGCGTCTCATAACGCGTTTAAACAACACAGCCGCACCTCCGACAAAAATGTCAAACAAAACGTCCGAATATTCAAAATTCGGGAAAAGATTGACTGGTATATGCTGTCGAATGTTCAGCAGTTCGTCTCTGGTGAAACTGACTGGAAAAAGATTACTAAACACAGGACAAACAAACAAAAACAACAAAACAATAGAAGTGCTCCACACCGAGGCAGCCATCCGCGGCGCCATCATGATGTATTATCTTGCCTTATTGTTTAATTATACATCTGTAAGAAACAATGATAAAACAAATATTGATTTATTGCTAAATTACCCTTTGGTAAAGCAGAGATTCACCCCATCTTATGCTCCACTCTCTACATTCTCGAAGCTACACACTGTAAATCTTAATCCGTTGGAGATATCCCAATTGAAGCAGGAATCCTATTTACATGCCCACTGGCACAGGAAAGCAGGGTTCATTTGCTGTGATGTCAATGGTTTGGAGTCATCTATGAATATCACTACAATGTCTGGCTCAGTTTCATGGAATTCTTTGATGTGGAGGAGGATGAACTGAGTGTTCTGGCCATCAGGGACCAAACCACTGTGCTTGACCCTAGCAAGCATGCAGCCAGGAGTAAGACTGCCTGCAGACCTATATATTGAGGAGCTGTCCAGTCCTTATAAACAGAAGTTGAGTTTCAAACATTTGAAGTGATGCCATTTGACTTTTAAAACTTGCCTGCTACATTAAAGATTCATGGAAAGGTAGTGTAAATTGGGAGTGTAATTGCAACACAGCAAAGATTGACTTGTTTTCCATGCATTTCTCCATGAATTACAGCTAAAGAAATCACAAATTATGAAACTCAGAATAGTCTCTTCAGTTTGCAAGGCCATACCAAGGGCAACAGAAGTTTAAGAACATCTTTTTTTTTTTTTTTTTTTTTTTTTAATAAAAAGCAGATGTTGTTGTTGAATGTAGCTCTTTGAATTCAAATATATTTTATTTTCGCTCTACTGTATTTTAAATAAGGAATCAGTAGAAAACAACACATTATTTTGAAGTCTGCAGCAAATAGGCCAAGGAGATTTGCATTCAAATTACCTTTATTTGAGTTTAAGAATATATTAAAATTAGTTATTTCCCTATTAAAGTAATATTTAGTCATGAATTATTGAATATTTCTGTAGCCCTGCAGAAAAATCAGCTAAATTCAGCCTAAATTGGTTAGCTGGTCTGCCAGTCTTGTAAGAAAGGTCATTTGACTAGTTTTAGTGGGGTTTGGGTCATGGGAGACAAGCTTACTGACTAACTAAACCAACTGAGCACCAGCTTGCCTAGACTGAGAGACCATGATAAACCAGCTAAGACCATCTTAAACCTCATAAAAGACGAGCAAACCATTTTAGTCTTTTTTTCAATATGGAGAACACTTTGATATTTCGTTTGCAAATTTTTAAATCCTGTTTTTTGTTTCGTATGAGATTTTTTTCCTGCTGTGAATATTTTTAATTTATTTGATATACATTTAAATGTATCATTTAAATTTCAGCTTGTTCTGAAATGTACCCCCAGTGCAATAATCCACAGTATTTCTCCTCTCCTTGTCAAGATTACCTCAAGTAGGCCAAATCTGTAGAGACCCGCTGGAGTGCCAGAGAATGTGTAATTAAAGCAAGACCGAGACTATCGATTTACAGCTTATAGGATTCCTGTCATGTGTGTGCCCAAAACATCAATTTAGGGGTGTGTTGTGTGTGCGTGTAGACAACGGTAGCCAGTCACAACATGATGTTGTGCTGCACTGCCGGCCAGTGTGTGTGAAGAGTGTGTTTTAAGTGTGTCAGTAGCATAATCCCTTAAGTGGTTGCTATACTCTATATCCAACCAGTCTGAAATCTACTCTTTATTTTTACATTTTGTAAAGAAAATGGGAGTGGTGCTTGCACATGCAAAACTGGCACAATGCTAGGGTGGTTGCTAGGGTGTTCTGGGTGGTTGCTTGGTGGTTACTTCATGACCCTAGTCAAAAAAAAAAAAAAAAAAAAAAGTCTCTCAGCCCCTTTTCCACATACTGTAAGTCCCGGTACTTGACCCTTAGTAACTTTCAGGAGGAGGTCTTAAGAGGAACGGTACACCCAATGAGAATTTTCCCTCTTACATGCGCAGAAACAAAGAGAACCCCCATAGTGCTGTCATCTAGTGTCGATCATTTTTCT
Organism: Myxocyprinus asiaticus; assembly: GCF_019703515.2. Classification (NCBI taxonomy): domain Eukaryota; kingdom Metazoa; phylum Chordata; class Actinopteri; order Cypriniformes; family Catostomidae; genus Myxocyprinus; species Myxocyprinus asiaticus. The sequence continues at coordinate 31,391,284 of NC_059355.1, forward strand.
TCTGACATTGTTTGTATGCCTAATTCAACAGCAACAGCAACAATAACAACAACAAAATCAATGGCTGGACCTGAAAACGTAAGCAACGGACTTGTTGCGTAATCAGTTAATGGATTAACCGACAAAAACATAATATAATGTGACTACACAATGCTTTACAGAGAGTTTAAGACCTACTAGCTAAGTCTTGTGTTAAGAAAAGGTGGTGCAACCAAATTAAGCACTGACTTTGTTCCAAACTAACCATTAGCTAAGCCTACAAACTAACTACTAGTTATTAGTAGTTACTTAGTGTGAACTTTGCATTGCAACTTAAGTGGACCTTACACACAGCTGGTGCAATCCTCCTTCAATAAAAGGTCCTTCCTTCAATAAAAATCTCTGGATTTTTTTGTTTTGTTGGTTTTGTCCTCTAACAGGATAATCTGAAGTCTGATCACTTGAAAAGTAAAATCCTGTTCGTCTCCTCCTTTAACAGGATTAGGGCTTAATATTGTGTGTGAGGTATAAAGTGTGTGTTTAAGTGTCAGAATACACTAATGAAGCTGTAACGTGGTTCTGCCTGTGCCTATGTTTAGCGTGGCATTTGTGTCAGATCAGCACGTCTGTTAACAGCACACTTAATAGCGGCATGTGACACACTCCACTGCGTTACATCTGGCTGGACACACCCATGCTCACCAGCTTCTCTATTCAGCATCTTTATTCTTGAGCTTGTCACCGATATTACCCTCATCACTTATCCGGCTGTTCTATTGAAATCAAGAAGCATTTTAACAGTATATATATATATATATTTGGTACTTTTTCTGTTGAATAATAATGATCTTTCTTTGTTTCAAGTACTGTGGTGTACTGTGGTACAGTGATAGTTTATAATGATAATTCCATGGAATTTGAATGACAGCCTTCTCATCAAGAGCATGGTGTTTTAAAAAAAAACAAAAAACACTTTTGTGGTACGGTGATGGTATCAGATTACTTTGAAACAGACCATGGTATTGCATGTTTGCCAAGTGGTTGGTACCATGGTGTTACGATGGATAAAATAAAATAAATGTTTATACCATGGCCCTTTTTGTAAGTGATAGTATAGTTTCTTAATCTTTTTACTTTTAATATACTATCCATTATTCCTTTCTTCCTCTCAGTGAAATTATCTGCTGTGATATTGCATTTCATTGAGTTTATTTCAGATTGCCATCAAAATGTATTAAACCCTACAAGCATGCTGATTTTCCTGCTGTCATAAGTCTGTGGTGCTTGAACTCTCTTTGTTGTGTTGTCTTTGTTTTCATTGCTTCATCTTGCCATATTTCTTCATCTTTCCCCAACGCTCTGTTGATCTCCGTCCATTTCTATCCATCTCACTCAGATTTGAATCAGATTTATTCCCTTATGGGTTGAGTGGTGAACTAAAGTTGAAACACGGGAGTTTTATTGATATAAATGGCAACTCTCGTAGAGTCGCCGCTTCCTGTGGAATAGGTTTATAACGTTCTCATAGTGGATTTGCCATCAATTTTAAAATTATTCCCCTGCCAAAATGTCTTTAATTGTTGTAATTTGCCACCTCTCATCAATTTATTACTTTATATTATTCCAAGCATAATTGATGAAATAATTTAACCAACTGCTTCTTATCACTTTGGGTCAAAAAAGGTAATTGAACGATAAACTGTTCTGTTAATTATATAATTTTACCTGATTTAAAAATCACAAACTAACAATACAAAGGAATAGTTTACCCAAAAATGAAAAGTTTTCATTTACTCATCCTTATGTTGTTCCCAAACCCGTATGACATTCTTTCTTCCGTGGAACACAAAAGGAGATGTTGGGCAGAATGTTAGCCTCAGTCATCATTCACTTTCAATACATATTGGGTTTGGATGAAACATACTAGTTTTAGCGGTTTATTACTAACAAAAAAACTGTTCTTAGTTTTGTATTGTAAACCGTTGAGACTTTTGCCATTGCACTTTTGCTTGATCATGACTTTAGATGTCTTTTCCTCCACCCAAATAGTATTGAGTGTATATTGATTATGTGTTATTAGCTTAATTGCAGGCAAATCACCATGAAGACATTTGACCATGGTTTAGCTGTGAGTCCAGCATTTTATTGTGGGGAAAAAAAATAAAACTTGCACTGCTCTTGTATAGCTCATGGTGAGCAATCTTGTTTATGGATTATTTGTCAACTAAATTTAAACCTACCACATTTATTTCTCTTTGTCCATAAGTACAGCTTAAAAAAACAACTAGTATGCTCTCTGAAATTTTCATTGCTTTCAAATTGCCCAGTAACTTGCTGTGGCATATTTTATGAGCTCTAGATCTGGTGATACCCGTTTCCTTGTCTGTTTTCATTTCTCAAACTAAATCAGGGCATTTAATTTTTAAAGACTGATACATAATTATTGGACTGAGTAGTGTGATATAGAAGTGATAGCAAGTGATATAGGCTATAATGCATTTTTATTGCGCCTAAACCAAATCAGTTACCTTTGAGTCATTTCAGCATGTTGAGAACCACTGAAACAGTATGGCTCTATACGTCACGGTTGTTGCAGAGATGAGGACCCAAACATTAAAAGACACTTACGTGTTCAAGCTGAAACTCCCGAGCAGCAGGCTGCAAGCCCAGGAGCCGATTTGGCCTTGCTGTAATATGTCGATCGATCACTGCCATGGAGACGAAATTCACTGAGATGGTTACAAGAGTGGGGGATGTCGAGAAATGGGTCGATTATCTGGAGACATCAGAGAGGGAATTAGCTGCTAATCTGCTAGCAACCAAGGTGGATTTGGAGCGCGTCTGGGAGAAGCTGGAAGATTTGGAGAACTGTAACCGGCGGAATAACGTCCGAATCATCGGAATTCCTGAAGCCGAAGAGGGACAGGATATGGTGAAATTCCTGGACGGGCTCTTTCCAAGTCTGCTCGACAAAACAGGCCATAAGCTGGAAATCGAGTGAGCTCACAGGGTTCCAGCTCGGCGATCCGCTGAGGGAGACAGACTTTGGTCAATTCTGGCCAAATTTCTGAGATCATCCGTTAAAGATCTCGTGTTACGCGAGGCGAGGAGTAAAGGTATTTTTTTGTTCCCAGGCTTTGTGAATTTGACGAGAGAAACGTGATCGATTCAAGGAATGCAAGAAACTCTTACATCAACAGAAGGTTGCATTTGCACTGATGTTCCCACCAAATTGAGAATAGATGCTAAGGATGGCTGCAAAATATTTACATGTCCCCTGCAAGCCATGTCCTTCATAAAGTCAGTGGACTGAGTAAGTTATTTTGTGGTACTCACATTGCAGCCAAGTGAGCCTGACTCACCGAACATTCACTTGACTGTCCGAAGAAGCTGAGTGCCTTTTTTGTTTCTTTTTGTGCTGGTTCCACCTAGCGGCTGGAGTTGCTTTGTGTAGCAGCACTCCTTCGGAATAGTGTTGTGGATGAATCTGCACATTCTTTGTGCTTATGCCTCCTATTGTTTTGTGGAGTATTTCTTTCAGGACATTGGAGTGATTGGGTCATTTGTTGCACTCATGTAGCAGTCGAATGGGCCGGCTCACTGAACATTCGTTTGACTGCCCGAGGAAACTGAACTGCTTTTTTATTTTTTGTGCTGGTTCCGCTAGCCACTGGAGTTTGTTTTGTGGATTAACACACCTCCAGGACAGTTATGTAGATGGATCTACACATTCTGTGTGTTTATTCCGCCTATTGGCTGGAGTTTGTTTTATAGATTATCTTCTGTCTCACAGGATTTGTATAGAAACACCGGACTTGAGCAATCCGACAGCAAAGTTGTCGCGGAGGCTTTCATAGCCGTATATGGACTGTTTGAGTTTAGAGGGATGGACGCCAGTTGGCGCTGTTGTGCATGGGGTTAATGCGCATGTTTTTCTTTTTTCTGTTTGTTTGGTTCAGGGAGAAGTTTGGGGTTTGATTGTTGCACTATTGTTGGAATGTGGTCTTTATAATTTTATTTTGACACACAATCTTTTTTTTCTAATATGTCAAATGTTAATATGAGTGGATTGTCTCTCTCTCTCTACGTGGAATGTGAATGGGTTGGGGCATCCCATAAAAATAAGGAAGGTTATTTATCTTCTTAAACGTAAGAAATATGATATAGTGTTTCTTCAAGAAATGCATCTTTCCCCGCAGGAAGCTGAAAAATTTGGGAAGATATGGGGTGGACATGTTTTAGTGTTGGCTCAAGTAAGAGCAGGGGAGTCATTACACTGATAAGTAAGCATCTACAATTCAAATATCTTAAACAGATTAATGATAAATTAGGAAGAGTCATTATTGTTTTAGCAGAAATTCAGAGGCAAAGTCTTATTTTGCTAATATTTATGCACCTAACGTTGATGATCAGGGCTTTTTTATAGATCTTGAAGGGATGTTGCAAACCACTGGCACCCCTCATGATATAATATTGGGAGGAGACTTTAATCTTTTGATGGACTCAGTCCTTGATCATAGTGAAGCAAAAGTGTGTAAGCCCCCTAGAGCAACATTTACGCTTCACAGGATGTGTAAAAATCTTTGTCTTACAGATATTTGGAGACTTTTGAACCCATCTGGTAGGGACTATAAATTTTTTCATCAGTCCATAAGATTTATTCTAGAATACAATATATATTTTTTCATATCCAAGTCCCTCATTTCATCTGTTGTTGATTGCTCAATTGGAAACATTTTAGTCTCAGATTACGCCCTGGTGAGTTTAGAGGTGTTGCCACATATGGAGAAAATCAAATCATATAGTTGCCGCTTTAATGTATCCCTTTTGCAAAATCCTGAATTCCAACAAATGTTAAAGGCTGAAATCAGTGTTTATATGGAGACCAACTGGTCCACAGTGTCTTTGTGGGTGTGGCTTGGGAGGCAATTAAAGCGGTTCTTAGGGGCCGGATCATACAGTTTGCCTCATTCACCAAAAATTCCAAAGCGTGAGAACTTGTTGAGTTGGAAGGGAATATTAAAAGTGCTGAGGCAGACCTGAAGTGCCAAATGTCATCTGATGGCCTCAGAGAATTGACCCGATTGAAATACAGATATAAAACTATTTTGTCACAGAAGGTGGAGTTTTGGCTATTCAGGGCAAGACAGTCATACTTTGAGTCGGGGGACAAAGCAGGAAGACTTCTGGCTAGTTATAAAAAACAGAGATAGTGTTTTTCTACCATTCCCTCAGTGAAATCTGCTGGTGGTGAAATATTTACCTCAGCCATTGATATTAATAATGCTTTTAAAGAATTCTATCTTGATCTCTATAGTTCCACATCTTCGACTACTGATGAAGATATTAGAAACTTTGCGGAACCATTAGAACTCCCTAAACTGACGAATGAGCAAAAAAATTATCTTGATTCTGAGATAACCATGGAGGAGCTTGGTGAGGTAATTAAGGCCTTGCCTACAGGCAAGGCTCCAGGGCCAGATGGCTTTGCTGCTGAGTTTTTTAGATCTTATGCTACAGAATTGGCTCCACTTTTGCTAGAAGTTGCTAGACGAAGAATCATTTAAGAATGGAAAGCTTCCACCAACCATGACGCAAGCCCGGATCAGTCTGATTCTTAAAAAGTACAAAGATCCAAGTGAGGGTAAGAGTTACTCTCCAATTTCCCTGATCCAGCTAGATGTTAAAATATTGTCAAAAATATTGGCTAACCATTAAGTAAAGTTATGACACCTCTTATACATATAGATCAGGTGGGGTTTATTCAGGGCCGTAGCTCTTCTGATAACATTAGGTGTTTCATCAATATCATGTGGTCAGTGGCAAATGATCAGACTCCGGTCGCTGCCATCTCACTTACCCTGAAAAGGCATTTGATATGGTAGAATGGGATTATCTTTTTAAGATTTTGGAAATGTACAGGTTTGGGAATACGTTTATTGGATGGATTAATTTACTTTATAGACACCCGGTAGCGGCGGTACAAACAAATGGATTAATTTCAGATTATTTTACTCTGGATAGGGGCACCTGGCAGGGTTGCCATCTTTCCCTATTATTGTTCTGTCTTGCCCTTGAACCATTAGCAGCTGCGATAAGAAAGGAGGATGATTTTCCTGGGGTGATGGCGGGAGGTGTGGCGCATAAGCTTTTGCTTTACGCAGATGATATTTTATTATTTGTCTCCGACTCTACTAGATCTATGCCTTGTCTCCAAAGTATTATTAATTCCTTTTCTAAGTTCTCAGGATACAGAGTTAATTGGTCTAAATCCGAAGCTTTGGCTCTGACAGCATACTGCCCAGTAACAGCTTTTCAGCGGGGCGCCTTTCAGTGGCCCAAACAGGGCATAAGTATTTGGGGTTTTTATTCCCAGCAAATTTTTGTGATTTAGTTAAAGTTAATTTTGACCCTTTAATAAAAAGGTTTTCGAGTGATGTGGGCAGGTGGGCTTCATTATATTTATCCATGATTGGGAAGGTTAATGTTATTAAAATGAATTGTATTCCAAAATTCATCTACCTGCAACAGTCTCTCCATATAGATCTCCCCCTCTCTTATTTCAAGCAATTTGATAGCATAGTGAAGTCCTTCATTTGGAATGGTAAACGTCCCAGATTACATTTCAGTAAGCTGCATAGGCCGATTGACAAAGGTGGGCTAGGCCTACCCAAGATTTTGTTTTATTATTACGCGTTCGGTCTCAGACATTTGGGTCATTGGCCACGTGAGAGAGCTCCTCCCTGGTTTTGTATAGAACAGGAAGTTCTTGCCCCTATTATGCCATTACAAAGCTTTCTATCAAACTAACCGGAGATGTTAAGTTACACCCCGTTATCTCGCATTTGCACTCAGTATTGACAAAAGTGTCCAGAGTGTTTAATTCTGACTTTTATTTAAATGTTGCCTCGAGCATATGGCTGAACCCAAAATTATGTAGTAATAAGTCCCCTTTCTGCTGGTCAGAGTGGATTGTGAGGGGGTTACTACACTCGGTGACCTATATGAGAGAGGAGTGTTGAGATCTTTTGAAAATTTGGTTCAGCATTTTCGGATTCCCAGATCTCAGTTCTTTAGGTATTTACAGCTGCGCCACCTGCTCTGTACTATTTGTGGGAGTAGCATACACCCCCCTAAAGCGGCAGACACAGGAGGGGTGATTACTGCTTTTGGAAAAGGTCATGAGGCATCAGAGTCTGGAGAATGGAGCTTTAACTTCTATCAAGAGATTATGGGAGAAAGATTTAAACTTGGTATTGGAGGAGGGAGTGTGGGCTAGGATTAAAAAAAACGTCAAGTTTGCATGGACCCCCTCTAGATTGTATAGGCTTGGTCTTAAAGACACACCCACTTGCTGGTGATGCCAATCAGAGGATGGAGACACAACCCATGTCTTTTGGTGGTGTGTTAAGATCCAAGAATTTTGGTTGAAGGTTCAGAGTTTTGTGTGTGACGTATTGAGCACTCGGGTTTCATTTTGCCCCAGACTCTGTATTTTGGACAATGGGGTGATCATCGATGTAGAGAATAGACACATAAAGAGTTGGGTCCTAACCAGTGTCATGATCGCCAGACAGATAGTTTTAAGGGGATGGAGGTCAGATGGAACGCCCTCATTTCAGGAGTGGTGCTCGGAGATGGGGAGGGTGGCGGCTTTTGAAGAAGGGTCATTTAGAAGACTGGGGAAATTGGACTCGTTTGTGGGGAAATGGGGCGAATATTACTGGAGGGCTCTCGGGGAGGGGTGGTGAAGAGAGAGGTGTAGTTGTCAATATGTGTGATTATTATATATATATATATATATATATATATATATATATATATATATATATATATATATATATATAATCACATAATATATTTTATTTTTTATTATTATTTTTTGTGTGTGTGTGTATGTGTGTTTTGGGGACCAGGGTGGGGTTGGGGATTGGGAGGGGTAATAGTGGGGGTTAATTGTTGATTCTGTGTATATATGTTTTGTTGTTCTGTGTTTAATATGTGAATCAATAAAAAATTGTTAATCAGAAAAAAGAAGGCAAATCATCTGAATTGTATGAGCGCACATTGCCAAGACAATGAGGTGATATACACTCTTGCCAATCGACAAACAAGATGAGACTGGACACTTGTGTGAGAGTTCGGCCACACACACATCCGATACCTTAACGAAGTGACTGAACCTCAGCACAACATGAAGACAGCTCACGACCCGGGCGTATGGCGCAAAGCGAGCGCTATGCGTGCCCGTGGACGTGAGAGACACAAAGACCAACATAGATTATTGATGCGAGTGCATGCAGCCAAGATAACACAAGCGCGATGCACCCAATTCAATAACAGACAGACAAGGTATATGAATGTCTGGGTCCCGACACAGACCGAAACCAAACTAGATAGGAAGTCAGGGCCCAGACACCACACTCCAGACATGAAACACAACAGACAGAAGAGCTCGCCAAAACCCAGACTGACAGAGTGACAGGTCCGTGACACTATAGACCTTATTCACAGTAGAGCCATCTTTAATTTTTGACAACAAGGCTGTGAGAGGTAGACGTACTGTCTTTTAATGGGTTGTGCTGTTGTTTAAAGTGTTTTGAATCTGATAAAAGATTGAAAAAATAAAACTCCAAAAACACGAGCTGTGGAAAATTAGATGTGATCTACGAGCTTGATACAGCTTTATTCACCGCATGCTACTAAAGAGGCTGTAAGTGTCTTCCCAAAATAGTGGAAGCTGTTAGGGAGCACCAACTCAATATTCATGCCAATGATTTTGAATGAAATGCTCAACAAGATCATATGGGTGTGGTGTGTATGTGTCCATAACTTTCGGCCATATAGTGTATTTATATTCTAGCGTTCCCTCAAGCCCATCCACCATCTTGGATGAAATTTTAACTTTGTTGCAATACATTCTGAGCTTGCCTTATCCTTAAAGGATACAAGCAATTCAGCCTTAGAATTTGGGCTAAACAAGGCATCTTAGACAGTCTGATCTCACGGTGAATTCGGCATCTGTAGGTCGAAAGTTCTGCTACCGAAACTCGAAACACTACCTGCCCGCTGTGGCTGAAGCTGGAAGTGTTGTTGAACATAGGGGCACATGAGAGCTCCAGTTTCCCTGTGGAATGTCCACAGAGTGGCACCAAAAGCTAGTTGTATTTGTAGTTGTACAGTACATTATTTAATACAATCAACAGGAATGCATATTATATTAAACCTTCACCCAAACCTGAATCCTAAACCTTACCGTCATTTGTATATTTCAGAAATCAAACATCTCCCCTCAGCCCACACAGTTTGTCTGCAAATGTTAAAGAGTCACCAGGCAAATTAGCATAGCAATTTCCTGTCAGGTTCAGACATCAGAATTAATCATGCTCCCTCATACCATACAAAGCTAAATATGACTGGGAGGATTCATCATGATAAAATCTTGAGTTTCACCCCCTCCCCACCTCTCAGTAAAGGCACATTAGTGAGGCAGTTAATCAAAATCACATTAGCATATATTATGGGCACCCTTAGATTATGGTAGCCCAGTCCCACTGGAGCAATGGGGACAGAATACTGAAGAGATCCCAGCATTCCTGCTAATGGGATCAAGATGTTTGGTCTTTAGATGGACGCAGGTCAAAACTGATTTGGTCATAATACCCGCACAGACCAACACCAAGTGTCCCATCTAATCAGCCACATCAACTTGTTTAAATGCATTTTGTGGCATAAATCGAAATAATGTCTCCTTGTTCAGTGGAATGGAAGTATCAATGGAATAGAGACAAGTGAATCAATGGAGTGAGACCGTTAAGACCACCATGATTCCCCACTGTGATCGGTTATTCAGGCTTTGTGTGCAGCACTGTCGATCAAGAGGTTTTAGTCACCTCTCTGTTTATCTTCACGTGGACTAGTGTCAAACAAAGAATGTAACACATACATCTCCTGCACTGATTCGGATATGCATTATATGGAAGTGAGCATTTCAATGTTATAAATTATGAAAAAGGTCAGTGCTTGGGTATTTTGCATCTGTTTGAGAGAATAGCTCTGTTCCAAAGTCAGCATTTAGGCAAGGCAGCTCACTAGGTTTTGGAACAGACACTTAGTGTCCCATCTAATCAGCCACGTCAACTTGTTAAAAGGCATTTTTGTAGCATAAATCAGAATAATGTCCCTATGTCTATTGGAATAGATATCAATAGAATAGATACAAGTGGATCAATGGAGTGAGACTGTTAAGTCCACCCCAATTCCCCACTGTGATCGGTTAGCTTTGAGTGTGGCACTGTCAATAGAGAGGTATAACCCCACTGTTTACCTCTGTGTGTGCTGGTGTAAAAAATAGGGCTGTCAATTTAACGTGTTACAATTCATTAATTTTAAAATAATGCATTTAATCAAAGAGCAGGTTACTGAGAGCAGGCAGCACAGAATGAGTGGAGCCGTTCAAACAAGACACGTTCTTGCACTCAAAAACAGTGATACGGAGTGCAATAGAATGGAACAAAATGCAGTGCTCTTGAAACATGTTTTTTAAAGCTGAAATACTTTAACCTTGATATGGCATCTTAAAACATGGTGCTCATGGCATGAGATATCCATCTAACGGATGTTTACCTATGCCAACAACTAAACAACAACGCAGACTGAATATGAGAACACTTTCTGTGTATTATTTATTTGGCACATGTTTTGTATGGAAGTGAACATTACAAAGTTTTTTTTTTTTTTTTTTATGCAGTTAATGAATAAGGTCTGTTCTTAAGTATTTGGCATTTGTTTGAGAAATTGTGTGTTTTCTAGAGAAACCTTGTGATTAAGAGAGTGTGTAGAAAATGCTGTTATTTCTATGGATTCAAGTAGCCTAAAATTCTAGGATTGTGGTGCAAAGTACTGCTGGCCCTGACATCACTGAACAGAGCTGTATCTGTGGATCAAAAGGTCTCACCAGAAAGCACATCAATAGTGCCGGTCCTTCTCATTGGGCAGCGTGTGAGTGCAGCCATCAGCATTTGCGATTAAAGATATTTCCATCAAAGTCCTGAAGGTTTGTACTCTGATTAACAATGACCTTCTCAAGGACTAATAAAACTTTTCACACCTAACTTACCCAAGCTCTTACCCTGCAGACACAAGTCTTGGTAGCCCCTTGTCCAAAGAGAGGGTGCCAGTATCTGGACTAGTGCCCAGTCTGGAGCCATTCCGTGTAATTCCACAGAAGACCAGGCTGGAAAACCGCTCTGGACCCTTAAACCTGCTGGTCTCAAACCAGGAACCAAAAACTTTATAAACGGTGGCCGGGAAAACATCCACCACATAATATTTCAAAACAACAACTAATTCTGGCAAGGCTGATGCAAAACTAGATCCCTTCTATTGTAATCAACAAAGCTGTCTACACTGGATATGCCCAATACGGCAATATGATGCATTTAGTTAACGGACACCCCGTTCCAAAGTATATCATGCTGAACAGTGGTTCTTGTCGCTTTATTTTCCCCATCCATCTAAACTCAGCAAAAAAGAAATGTCCCTTTTTCAGGACACTGTATTTTAAAGGTAATTTTGTAAAAATCAAAATAACTTTACAGATCTTTATTGTAAAGGGTTTAAACAATGTTTTCCATGCTTGTTTAATGAACCATAAACAATTAATGAACATGCACCTGTGGAACAGTCATTAAGACACTAACAGCTTACAGACGGTAGGCAATTAATGTCACATTTATAAAAACTTAGGACACTAAAGAGACCTTTCTACTGACTCTGAAAAACACCAAAAGAAAGATGCCTAGGGTCCCTGCTCATCTGTGTGAACGTGCCTTTGGCATGCTGCATGGAGGCATGAGGACTGCAGGTGTGGCCAGGGCAATAAATTGCAATGTCCGTACTGTGAGACGCCTTAGACAGTGCTACAGGGAGACATGAAGGACAGCTGATCGTCCTCGCAGTGGCAGACCACATGTAACAACACCTGCACAGGATTGGTACATCCGAATATCAAACCTGCGGGACCGGTACAGGATGGTAACAACAACTACCCAAGTTACAACAGGAACACACAATCCTTCCATCAGTGCTCAGACTGTCTGCAATAGGCTGATAGAGGCTGGACTGAGGGCTTGTAGGCCTGTTGCAAGGCAGGTCCTTACCAGACATCACAGGCAACAACGTCGCCTATGGGCACAAACCCACCTTCGCTGGACCAGACAGGACTGTCAAAAAGTGCTCTTCACTGACGAGTCGTGGTTTTGTCTCACCAGGGGTGATGGTCGGACTCGTGTTTATCATCGGAGGAATGAGTGTTACACTGAGGCCTGTATTCTGGAGCAGGATCGATTTGGAGGTGGAGGGTCCATCATGGTCTGGGCGGTGTGTCACAGCATCATCGGACTGCCTGCAATGACAACAAGCTCAATCTCAATGCTGTGCGTAACAGGGAAAATATCCTCCTCCCTTATGTGGTACCCTTCCTGCAGGCTCATCCTGACATGACTCTCCAGCATGACAATGCCACCAGCCATACTGCTCGTTCTGTGCATGATTTCCTGCAAGACAGGAATGTCAGTGTTCTGCCATGGCCAACGAAAAGCCCAGATCTCAATCCCATTGTACACGTCTGGGACCTGTTGGATCAGAGGGTGAGGGCTAGGGCCATTCCCCCCAGAGATGTCTGGGAACTTGCAAGTGCCTTGGTGGAAGAGTGAGGAACATCTCACAGCAAGAACTGGCAAATCTGGTGCAGTCCATGAGGAGGAGATACACTGCAGTACTTAATGCAGCTGGTGGCCACACCAGATACTGACTGTTATCTTTTTATGTTCATACAAATATTTACACATGTTAAGTTTGCTGAAAATAAAAGCAGTTGAAAGTGAGAGGACGTTTCTTTTTTGCTGAGTTTATAATAAAATATTTGATTTAGAAACAAATTTTATTTATGCATTTAAATAACTTCTACCATAGCATCAAATGCAGCTCTCGATGGCATAAAGACAAGTTACATTACTTATAGTATGTGGTTAAAGGGTGTCAAAGTATGCTTTTGTATGTACAATTTTTTTATTTTTTTATATATATATATCTTTGTAAACACAGATCAGAATGCACCTTGTTTATTCATGCACAGGTTATGTAGTAAAATAGTCAGTAATATCATTATTCGCTATTTGGTCAGTGGAAACACTGGACAGTTTTGAAAGATATTTGCAGTTCTTCTTCTGCAAAAGGGGTAAATGAGGCTTAGTGTAACAGAGAGAATGATGCGAGAGAGATTTAGATCCTAGATGTATTGGGCTGTGCTGGTTAGCCCTAATTGCTTTGCCTTTTGGGCACATTCATGGGACTTGTGCAAATACTCATTCTGATGCAGTTAGGCAAATGAGAGATGACTGATGGAAGAAATTCTTATGCTCACTTAGACACATACACTATTCTCAGCACTCACACAGATGTCTGAATCTAGTTATCTGTGAAACTCATCACTCTGACATTACTGGCTGAAACTGCCTCCCTAATATAATGTGGTTTTGCGGGAAGCTAATGATTATTTGTTTGGGTTTACTGATGTGCATCTGAGAAATTTCATTTCCCCAATTTAGATTCACAATATTACACCAGCGCCAAGAAAATAATTTACATTATCAGATAAATATGTTAATCTAATCTCATCCACTCCCTATGGTTCTTCCATTACTTCATTTTCCCAGGAGGAATTGGAGCTCTCTCTTATTCTGTTTTCAAACAGAAATAAACACTTGAATTAGTGCAAGACCCCAGCTTTGTTCAGCAAATTAAGCTTGACTTTGATACTGTCAATTTGCTAGCATGCTTTCAGTTTTGGGCCACAGGCCTTGTGTGGTTGTGTGAGACCATCTCTAAACACGAAAGACAACATTAATCTCCCTCCTCATCATCCTTTCAGTCAGAACTGACCTGTGGTTCTCACTGCCTGAACAAAAGTGATAAGCTCATCACTTTCATACAGTTACATCTGCTGACCTTTCATCTAACAAAGCAGTGTGGGGGTGTTAATCTGTTGTGTTTTAGTATTACAGAACATTAAGAGATAAATATATAGAGGTAGCAATTTGTCTAGCTGGTGGATAAGATGGTTGATTGGTGGTAAAGTTTTTAATTTAATAGCAACAAAAGTAGCAATTTCTTTTTTTTTTTCCATTGGCTGATGCTGATATCAAGAGTTCTCATTAATTAACAAGCATTTTTACATGCTACTAAAGGCTAGATTATACTACACGACTTGTATTGTATAACGATTTGTAGTCAGGCTGAGTTGTGTTCGTTGGCGCTAGTCGGATCGAGTCAGCAGATTTTGTGCCAGCAGAAGTTGACACATTTTAGAGAAAACCACATAGTATATGATGAGTACTGACGATTCCATGTAGTTGGAGGAAATACGTTTTTTTAAATATATTTTTTAATTAAATACCCAAGACTACAGAGGAAATCTCATAGTTTTGATGATCCACGACTCAAATCTGAGTTGAAAAGCCAATAGAAATTGAGAGTGCAGACGACTGTACCCAAATGCGTTTGGCCCGTGTCATTTGTGACTCAGAACATAAAGTAACAGCAACAATAACAGCAATGCTCCAGTTTGTTTACATCTGTCATAAGCCTCCTAGAATGGTGAAGTGTGTTTCCACGCAAGTTTGTTGTGATTGAATCGACTTGACATTCGGGTAGTGTGTGATCCTCAGTTGTTTAATGTGTGATGACCAGTATTTATCTGTAGCCATTTACAAAGGCTGTAAAAGACCTAGTGTTTTTTTTTTAATATTTTGGGAAAAATACCATAAATATAAAGTATTACTTGCAAGCGACTAACATTTTACTTAGTAATTCAGGAAACCCAGCAAGAGCTGATTTAAGTGCCTAGGCTGCAGTTGTCAAGCAATGCTATACAGTCCCAGTAAAGTATACCAGATCGCAGTGGTCCGCTTCATTCTTCATAACCGAGACTCGGAACTGTTCTAAAAAATGGGAAGTTGCACTTTGCAAATTGGATTCAGCACAGATTTTTTTGGCTGTTAGCACTGTTACCTGATTTATAGAATTCCTCTGGTGAATGGGGTGCTAAAATAACGCAGACAGCATGTGTAAATAAACAACACTATCAGTGGCCGCAGTGCATCCTTAGTGAATTCTCCCCTTTATGTTCCACAAGTTTTAAGTACCTAGTTAAGTAGCTTTAAGTCTGATTGTCTGATTGATGAAAGCTGATTATGAGGTAGTACTAATCTTTCCAGATGAGGTACCATTGCTAAACATGTAGTAGTATTAGGAATTAAATAGAAATCTGAATTTTTGCAGTGTAGGCAAGAGGGAACTGGGAGAGAATGGGCAGTACCTGAAAAGCCCTGTGGGCACAGTAGTTTTTAGAAGTAGGAGAGCAGGGCAGAGAGGAGAGAGAGAATATAAGAGAGACTGCGTTTCCCTGGAGGCTGTGCTATCTCGAGCAGTCAGCCAGACAGTAAGAATGGGTCATTCAGTTTATTCACACACACATGCTGACAAATCCACAAAAACACGCTTACACACTCATATACAAACACTGTTCAAACAAACCCGTTCTGTCACATACATTCCCCTAGTCACACACGAACAAGCCTTTCAGTGTTGGCTTAAGCTCTTGCCTTAAATAAGACTTTTTCTCTGTCAGTCCCACACCAGAGTTCAGATCCAATATGGCTCCCATAGATGAGAACCAGGCCTCAATTTGCAGAGCCACAATGGCTGTCTACTGATGTAGAGATATCTCAAATGAGGTTCACAGCTGTCTTTTTTCCCATTTCTTCAAAAAGGCTTTACAATAGGAGAATCCAGGATGAGACGTGGCATTCATGCTTATTATTATAGATAGGGTTTGTGCGACAATGGGCTGCAGACATAGATTTTAGGTGTCAGAGAAGGTGAGAAGGTCTTCATAAATCTTCTTTTATAAAGAGAAAATTGCTTAAAAGGCTGAGAAGAATCTGAGAGAGAGAGAGAAATCAGTCTGTGTGCTATTGATTTGTAGTTCTGTTCCCAGACATGTAAAGATGTATAATTTATGGAGCTGTCTTGGGAATGCTGTGTGATCTCATATAAAACTTGAAAGTGTTTTAGTGGGCTTCGGTTTTGGTGAACAATATGACTGGAGAAGATGTCTGATCGAGTGTGTTTGTTTTCGTGGCTTCACAAAGTGTGTACTTCTAACATTACAATTCAAACAAATTGACTCACATTTTCTCAAAAACTTTATTTCGTTAAGCAAAGTAATAAAATGCCATCCTTCTGCTAGAACACTGCATTAACCAGTTATCATTCAGAATAAAAATATTATAAATTGGTTTTTAGCATTGGTTGAAATGTAATCCTTAAATATCTGCCATTGTTTCTTTCACTTATGTTTATAGGTCGACATACGTGTCCACCAGAGAAGTTTGACTGTGGTGGCTCAACAAGCAAGTGTGTGTCGTTGTCATGGCGCTGTGATGGAGAAAGGGACTGTGAAAATGGAGCGGATGAGGAGCAGTGTGCCGCAGGTAAGCCGAAAGAGACAAAGAGAAAATAGCTAAAAATAGCTCCTGCCTGGATAATGCAGTGCTGTATGTGTGTGAACATAGTGTGATGTTGTTAGGGCTGGGTGATAAATCACATATACATACATTTTTGATGATTTTGCCTTTTATATGGCTATTAAGTTTTCTGAAGATTGTGAGTATTTGTGAGTATGAGGGTGTTAAGACAAATGTTTTAATAGTTTTAATAGTGTCTCTTATTTAAACTTCACTGGCAAAAAGTGTTACACTTGTTTGTTTGTTTTTTGCCACAGTATATCACCTAGCCTTGGTGGGGTATACTGTAGGTAGCTGTGTTTGTTTGGGTTGAGTTGATTGTGTGAGGCACATGAAACACAAAGATGTTTGATGTTACCTTAGGTGACAGTCTTTTCATGCTTTCTGTCTGATGTGAAGGATAGATATTATAGAATGCTCTGAATTGGAATTCTGCTTACACACACAGTCTTTTCCTTTCTCTCTACCTCCCTCTCTCACAAACACACACAAATACACATTAATCTGTCTGCCAAACATACGTGTTTCAATTTTCTCTAAAATTATAAACTAATATTGATTTTGTTTTGCTCTGACATGCAACCTATGGAAGCATTGATTCTCCTACTACCTTCCTTATGGAGAGATTATTTATCATACATTTGGCCTTTTAAAGCCCTTTGTCCATGATTGAGCCATGTTGATAATCATAACAGCATCATCATAAACTCCTGATGTACTGCTGAGGGGGTCAGAGATGAAAGCAAACTTGGCATTTTAACACTGTTTCCAGTGTGATAAATATACAGCTAAGCAACTGAGTATTTGCAGGTTTGTTGAGCATGCCTAAATATTTTCCTAACAGCACACTCAAAAACCTAATTATTATTCTTTATTGGGCTACAGTACCATTTTGACATTTGCTTCTAATTCAGTTCTGACCAGTTTAAGAAATGTACGTAAAATTTGTGAAAGGCTTGCGTTTCACTATTTTGACAAGTTTTTAAAAATGACCTCGAATAGAATACGTTTTATGTCAAGTAAATATGTTAAATGTGTTCAGTTACATATAAATGAACCTATTTAGTCTCATTTATTATAAATACAATAAAATCAATATTTGAGTTCTATGAATTCAATATTTTACTAACCTACAGTAAAAACTGAATTCACAAATTATACAGTGTTCTAGAGTTGTATATATGTATGTAAAAGCGTTTATGTTTTGGAAGCTGTCAATATGTTGATGTTTCAATGATCGGTGTCTAATATGCCAAATACAGTGCCAAATATATATATATATATATATATATATATATATATATATATATATATAAGAAGTCCTTTTACCCCTCTTTTAATTTCAATTGCTGGTTGTTCGTATTCTTACAAAGATGAAGAGATTGTTTAAAATGTTTAAAATGTGCATTTCTGTTTGCTAAGAAGCTGTGCACAGGTTGCAAGAATTTACAGATTGAAGTATTGCAATAATTTTTTAATTTTCCCTGACTTCTGGCTATCAGCATGTTTTTTAGAAAAGAAAAGATGTAGTCACACTGGGACATTCACACTGTGATTTTCAGCAACAAAGCAAACAAAAGGCATTCATTTTCATTTACAGTTGATTATTTAATGCGACTTGAGCAACAGTGACTTTTGTAGATGCAATTTGGGTGTGTCCAGCAATGCGACAAATTTGAGAAAGGTTAAACTTGCAAATGAGCAGTGACACAATCTGGCAACTGCCAATGAGAGTGAAGATGTTGGAGCTAGGGATGTGCGCTACAACTAATTTGACTGTCGTTTAAATGGAAGTTTTGTAACCGACTAGTCGACTAGTCTAAAGAGAAAAAAACCTTCAGAAAACAGTAAAAAAAAAAAAGTGTGTTTATGCGACCCATTTAAAATACTTAATCTATTCCAAATCCGATGCTAAATTCCACTGAAAAGGGGCATTTATCTGTGACGTGCTCGCCTTGAATTATGATCATTGTACATTAAATATAGAACATTCACTGAATCAGCATTAGCGAATATTTACAGACATATAGACATATTTATTGAAAACAATTGAATGAATAGTGCAGGATCAATGGAACAACCCTAAAAGCCTGTTCTAAAGAGAAATCACCAAGTAAAAGTTACTTAACATATTAAAACAGTCAGGACATTGTTGAAAATAATTAACAGGTAGACTAAGCCAAATCTATGAGAGAGAAAAAAATGCTCTGAAACGTCACGCATATTTCATGCCGTGCAGTCCTGCATTAGCCATTGATCTAATATGACAGCTGTTCGGTAAAGAACGTTAACCAATAACAGTTACGATGTAAAAAAAAAAAAAAATTTTAAAGTAGCTATAGGATAGAAAAAAATAGGCCTGTGATGTAGCCTCCAGTAAACCTAATATATTCTAAACATGACATGCACACAGAATAAAATATAGTTTAACCCATTCAGCAGTCGGCACCTTGTTGAAAATAGCCTTCTTAATCAGCAGATTGAAAAATGGCATACCTAGCCTAAAACAGTTATTTTCTAGGCTACTTACTCAAAAGCATAATTTTTTGGATGAGCAAAATTAACATGTCGACATGGTCCAGTGAAAGACGGGACTTGACTCACCTGAGGCGTCTATCCTGCGTTTGAAAAAGCCCGCTCAGTGGAAAAATAACATACAAGCATGCACAGATTTAAAGAAGACTCAAATGTGAAAACATCCATAGGGACTTTCAGACGTTTGGAAAGCCGATTCCCGAACCACCGAAGTGATTTCATTACTACTTTGCTGAGTTTGCTTGTGTAGCATGAGGACATTTTCCTGCGCAGTGCGAGAGAGGGAAGACGCAAGCGCAGCCTGAGGTGAAATTAATCTCTGTATCTGCTCCAGAAATCCTCTTTTATAAATAATATTTGTATTATTAATTCTATTTAAAATATGTAACATTAATATGACAGTAATTTAAGTGCAGCCTCTGTAAAAAAATATAAAGCCAAATGTAAATGTGTAAAAATTATGATCAGTTTAATGGGGGAAATATTAACCGACTAGTAATTCCAGTGTCGACTAGCAGCATCAGAACCGTTTAGTCGACTAGTCTCGCACATCCCTAGTTGGAGCACACGTAGTGTTAACGCCAGTTTGATCGCCTACTCGACTGTGGGATATAACTGTACTTAGAGGCAGATCACGGGAGCTCCACTCTATGCACTTTAATTAGTAGTTACTGCATTGCTGCTCATTGCATAAAGTTAAACCAGCCTGATCTCATGAAATTTATGTGACTCTGGCAAAATTTTTGCAAAATGAAATTATGAGGGGCGACAAAAGCAAGTTAAATGTTCTCCCAAAAAGATGAGGTTTTTAAGATTAATGCTCTATGGAGTTTTAAATGACCAAAACCTGCCTCTATAACCTTAACCTTTAACTGAAACCTAACCAATAGTGTCATAAAAAGCAAATGTGAGACGATACATCATTAAACTTAAAAATCTCTTGTTTTTCTAGTTTTAAATAAACATAACCGACCCTACCGTACACCCTTCATCTAAACCTAAAATGAAAGCAAATATGAGGTAAACAAAATGCAATAGCTGAAGCAACCACGTCATTTCGTGGCACTTCTACACTTTCGGATCATGTGCTATTGAAAAAGTTTTTAAACATAGTTGGTTATGTAATGCGAGCATTAAAATGCATCTTCTTTGAAATTTTGCATTATAGTATAGAAATCATGCATTATTTGAATTCATACAGTATGATAGTGTTGTGTGGGAAACAGAGCAAAAAATAAGTGTGTATGAAGTGTTAATTAGCATTTTACTCGTGATTTGAGTGAAAGTGTATAAAACTTGTTGTTGCGCCTCTAGTGTTTATTTTTTCATAAAACTGCAAAGATACATAGAATGAGCCATGTAAAACTCATTTTGCAAAAATGTAGTTATAGTAACATGATTCTATCAGACCAGATTTCGTTAAACCCTGCTTAACTCTGTTGCATCACCAACGGTGGCTGTTGCCCATGTTTTTCAGAAATTAGTAGAAAAGGAAAGTGTTTTATTTATTTATTTATTTATTTATTTATTCGAATTTGTGCCTGTCAGCTCATTTTTATTATCTTCTAAATATTTGTGTGTTTGAGTTTTGTGCTTTATTGTAATTGGAGTTTAATTAGCACAGTCAGATATCTGTCATGCTATGGGTGATATTATCCTTGAGATATCTGATCTCTCTCTCTCTCTCTCTCTCTCGCTCTCTCTATCTTGTTCTGTGACCCACCCTCCAACCTCTGCGACTCATTGCACATCTATAGAGATTAATGTACTGCTAGACAAGTGCTAGCATTCCCATTCTAGTCTTCCATGGATTGGAAAACAGAGTGCTATATTGTCGGAAGACAGATATATCAAGTCGGACTGTCCCACATCTGACTTTGAGTGGCTGCATTAATACTTGGATGTATCTGATTTTACCAACTCAATGTTCAGTGAGCTACAATGGGAAAAAAAAAACGAAACCGATTTGACCTACATTTAAACTCTCTCACTTATACTTTCATCGGCCCAAAACATGAATGTAAAGTTATACTTGGCCAGCGAAGGTCAGCGGAAGGTCACATTTGCCGTGTGCATAGCTGCTAGCACTGAAACATGAAGGTGTTTATTACTACTTGACTGGAAACTCATCTTTGGTGTAGCTAGCTTGGCCGCATACCAGACCCTATTCAATCAATTAAGATCGAATGGAAATTGCAGTCAAGCACTGAGGCGTGTAATGTCGATCATCGCCTTGAGATGACTATGAGATAATAAGATAAGAGGACCAAATGGAGGGGGGCCTGTGACACTCTGTAGACTTTAATGTGGGTGTATTTAAAGTGCACAGATAGAGAAAGGAAAGAATACATTAAATAGTGAAAGAACACTTTACAAATGAAAGATAAACACATGCAGCAGATTGTGGGGAAACAGATTACAGTATGTGTGGGAGTGTGAGTTACTCATGTTTAAGTGTGTTACCTGTGCTATTATTGGCATGTCTACAAGTGGACATGTCTTTTTTGTGTCTTTAACATATAGAACAGTAAGTTTAGTCTCTCTATTAGCTACTGTATGTTCCACAATTTCGCTTAAACATTTACAGCATATTTTGCTTGAAAAAGCACAAATGAACTGCCTTGCTGACTACTGCCTACATAGGAACCATAAAAGTGATGGTTGGAACGCTCTTTGTAGGCAGCGTCACATACAGTAAATCGCTCCTCACAAGAAGTGCACAGGAGACGTCTCACAATTAATTTCAATAAAGTTTATTATTAGAATGTTGCTAAGCAGTGTTGCGTGTAATTAGATTACAAAGTAATTAGTTACTGTAATTAAATCACTTCTAGTAAAAAAGTAGTATAACGCATTACATTTTAAATTCTTGTAATCAGATTAGTTACTGACTTTCAATTAAGTACATTACCGGGGTTACACATATTACTAAATAGTACAGAGCTGTTCAGGTTGTAGTCCAAAAACCTGGAAAAGAATTAGCATTTTCAAGCCATGGGTTCACTTGGGATTTTTTGATGGGCTTTTATTATGGCAGTTTTTTTATTTGTGAGTAAAATAAGGTCTGTGGTAAACATTACTTGAAGATACGTGGACCTGTTGTTCTACAACATAAATTACACACAGTTATACCTGAATTTTGAGCCGCATTAAAGCAAAATACTTTTTCTTTTTTGTTCTTTTTTCTTTTCTTTTTTAAATGTTTGAAAACATACAGCGGCTTGAAATTCATGTTTGAGGTATGACTGTGGGTCTGTTCCAAAACTTAGTGAGCTGCCTCGCTGTCTCCTTCCTACATAGGCAGCTGTTTTCTATGACAGCATCCTTAATGAAATAATGCCTTAGAGATTGACTTGGAATGCTCTGCATAGGCGGCAGCTCCTTGCATCATTGAAATAGCGCTCCTCACGCACAGCGCAGGAGACACTCGACCTGATTTCAATACAGGTGATGCAAGAGGAGAGACGCAATACTCCGAGCATAAATATGCACAGCACATGCACATTTTAGGTAAAATAGTCAGTTTTATATGATATTAAACTCGTTTGTATTGATACTTTTCAGAATTGAATGGTTTATAAGTATATTTATAGTCCAAAATTCTCTCATTTCGTCTGCCATCTTGGATTTATTTTTCCACCGAGCTCATCATGGTGCATTCTGGGATCACCTACCCAGGGAAGGATACATACGATGCTACCTTAGAATTTGGCCAAAATAAGATCTCTTAAGTGGCAGCATAATTTAGATCTACATTTTTTAACACCCTTCGCGTCGGGAGTGCACCTATGATGTTTTAAAATGCTGCGTCCGGATGATGGTCACTAGGATTTGGAAAAGGCCCTGTGTGTAATTCATGTTGTAGAACAAAACTTCCACATATCTTCAAATCAGAATTACCATAGACCTTTTTAAATCGCAAATCCAAAATTCCACGAATTAGCCTTTTGGGTTTGCTGACGGGCGTGTTTAGACATTATAATATAGACATTATTTTGAATTTGTTAAGCAGATAAACTTCTGTGAAAAGTGTTTTAGAAAGTAACTTAAAAGTAAGAAGTAATGTAATTACTTTTTGATGAAGTAATCAGTCATTTGAGTAAAAATTGTAAGAAATCTTTTGTAATTTGTAATGGATTACTTTTTTGTGTAACTTTCCCAGCCTGATCTCATGAAATTAATGTGAACACGACAACATTTTTGCAATTCAAAATGTACGTGCTGTATAACACGTTTGGCTGCAGGTTTCCAGTTAACTGTCCAGCTGGGGGCGCCAAAAGTAAGTAAAATGGTGTCGTATTCAGACGAGGTTTTAAGGTGAATTTTAGATGGATGTTTTTAAAACATACCTCGCAAACCTAAAACTTTTGCCTAAACCTAACCATTAGTGTTTTAAAATATAAATGAGACATTAAAAAAGACATCCTTACTTTATCAGTGTCTAAACCTAATGATTAGTGTTTTAAAAGGCAAAAGCAAAATGAATCATCAAATTTTCTGAACCAACCACATCATTTCGAGCCGCTTCTGTGACTCTGTAATGTCACATTTTAGCTTGAGGTTATGGCTGGACTTGAACCGTGGTCCTCCGACTCTAAGTCCAGTGACCTAAGCTTATCTTGTTGGAATATGTGTATATATGTAGGTGGGTCTGTAATACAAGCATTAAAATGTATCATTTTTCAATAGATGCATTAGAGTAAAAGTGTGTGGATATCATAAAATAGCAGGTTCTGAGAAATAGAGAGAAAAATAAGTATTTATAAAGTCATAATCAGCCATTAATGTCATGATTTGAATGAAAGTGAATAAAACACACAGTTGTTGTAGCACCTCTAGTGTTCATTTCAATTGCTTTGTTATATGCTACCAGGCGTTAGAGGGCAGCACCGAGGTTTGTCATTTACAGGACATCCACTCTGAAGGATAAAGAAGAAGAAAAACTGTTGATCCACCATCAGAGGAAGCAAGAACAACAACAACAACAAAAGGATAGATAAGGATATGTTCTTCGACTACTGCTTGACAGTACAGCACAACTGTGCATATTGCCACCTAGTGGACTCTTCTATCTCGACAGTCAAACTTGCACATGCACGTTTGTCCGCAGACACTCCTGATGACGAAAATTACATCACGTGGATTGCATGGACCGTCACAGAACGCGGAGAGACGAAGTATACTTTGGGCTTTAGAATGCTATAATCTAAAAAGCATTAAAATACATAGCACACATAAGTATTTAGTAAAATAATCAGTTATAATGAGATTGAACTCATATATGGAATATTTTTATCAATGCTTTTAAGTGTTGAATGAAATGTATTTAAAGTCATGCACCATCTTAGATTGATTTTTTCACTGAGCTCATCACAATGCATTCTGGTATTCCTGGTAGTCTTCTCCATGAAAGATACATGAGGTAACTTAGAAGGCAGCATATTGTCTACCTCTTGTAACAGTCATTATGTCAGGAGAATGCTTGTGATGCCTTTAAATGTTCTCTAGGTAGGCAGCTCACTAGATTTTGGTTAGAGAAATCGTCCTGGTTACTTTCGTAACCTCCGTTCCCTGATGGAGGGAATGAAACGTTGTGTCGATGTAGTGACATTAGGGGTCACTCTTGAGAGCACCGAACACCTCTGCTTTTTGAAAAAAGACCAATGGGAATTGGCGAGTGGAATTTGCATGCCACTCCCCTGGACATATGGGTATAAAAGAAGCTGGTATGCAACCACTCATTCAGGTTTTGTGCTGAGGAGCCGAGACAAGGTCCCAGCCATTTCAGCGGGTAGTTCAGCGTTGTGGCAAGAGGGACACAACGTCTCATTCCCTCCATCAGGGAACGAAGGTTACGAAAGTAACCATGACGTTCCCTATCTGTCACTCACTCGACGTTGTGTCGATGTAGTGACACTAGGGGCCCCTATACAGAATGCCACAACTAGCTGAACTGTGTTACGTGGACTGGCGGTGCGAGATGGGTAGACTGTTGTGTGCCTCATAGCCAGCGCACCAGGCCATCTCGTATCCTCCCCCAACGCTCTTATGAGCGTCGAACAGTCCTTCGGGAACAAGTCGACTGCCCAACAAATAGGAATATGCTAGCCCAGCCATGGCCTCTTTTCCTCTTTTTTCTCCCCAAAAAGAGTGGAATTTGTTAACTGACTGGGGGCCATAAATGTCTACATCACTCCCAAGGGGAAGACACAGCGGAGACCACACCCTACCCAGAGAAGGGGGGGGTTTTCGAGTGGAAATATGTCACATGGACTTACCAAGTCTTGTTGGAAGTATGTCATGTGGAGAAGTCGCATGGTAGGTCCTACCTGAGGGGGGAGGAGTTTCTACAAGCGTGGTGACCGGGGGCAGAGGGGCCTCTGCCCAAGGAAGATGCAGTTTACCGACAGGGAAACGATTTAGTGGAAGATATATCACATGGGATCACCTATGGGGAACCAGAGCATGTGGAGCACCTACCCCAGTACAGGGCTTAGTTAGCACATGTACTGGGCCGGCAGCGAGTTTCTCCACAAACTCGTCTGACACAGGGCTAAGGAGGAAAGTCATCCAAGGATCACACTTGTGAACATGACTGGGAGTCAAAGGCGCACGTGTTCACCTCATGGAAAGGGAAAGGTGCTATACACGGCCAGCTGTCCCGGAACTTACCTGTTCGGACCTGACAACACACGGGACAAAACCGGCTCAACCCGGAGATAATAGAACCTCGCAAAGGTGTTGGGTGTCACCCAGCCCGCTGCTCTGCAGATGTCTGCCAAAGAGGCGCCACTAGTCAGGGCCCAGGAGACCGCTACACTCCTAGTAGAGTGGGCTCGTAGCGCCACGGGGGGTGGCACGTCCTGAGCGTGATATGCCATCACGATGGTGTCAATGACCCAGTGGGTGATCCTCTGTTTGGAGACAGCGCTTCCTTTCCACTGTCCACCAAAGCAGACAAAGAGCTGCTCGGAGCTTCTAAAGCTCTGCGTACGATCCAAATATATCCATAAAGCACACACCGGACACAGCAACACCAAAGCTGGGTCTGCCTCCTCCTGGGGCAGCACTTGCAGGTTCACCACCTGATCCCTAAACGGGGTCGTGGGAACCTTGGGCACATAGCCCGGTCGGGATCTCAGGATCACGTGACAGTAGCCCGGACCAAACTCCAGGCACGTTTCGCTGACAGAGAAGGCCTGCAGGTCCCCTACCCTCTTGATGGAAGTGAGCGCAGTCAGGAGGGCAGTCTTCAAAGAGAGTGTCTTAAGCTCAGCTGACTCCAGGGGCTCGAATGGGACTCCCCGTAGACCCCGAAGGACTACAGAGAGGTCCCATGAGGGGATGAGATGCGGTCTGGAGGGATTCAACCTCCTAGCACCTTTCAGGAACCTAATGATCAGATCATGCTTCCCTAAGGACTTACCGTCCACTGTGTCGTGGTGTGCCGCTATAGTGGCTACATACACCTTCAAGGTGGAGGGGGACAGCCGCCCCTCCAGCCTCTCCTGCAGGAAGGAAAGCACCGATCTGACTGCGCATCTCTGGGGGTCTTTGCATCGGGAAGAACACCACTTAGCAAACAGACACCACTTCAAAGCATACAGGCACCTCATAGAGGGAGCCCTAGCCTAAGTGATCATGTCTACTGCGGGTGGTAGGTCACTTAGGTCTTCCATGTCCCATCCAAGGGCCAGATGTGGAGATTCCAGAGGTCTAGTTGCGGGTGCCAGATGGTGCCCCATCCCTGAGAAAGAAGGTCCTTCCTCAGGGGAATTCGCCTGGGGGGGCTGTTGCGAGGAGCGTGAGGTCCGAGAACCACATCTGGGTGGGCCAGTAGGGTGCTACTAGGACGACCTGCTCCTCGTCCTCCCTGACCTTGCACAGGGTCTGTGCAAGTAGGCTCACTGAGGGAAACGCTGTGTGCCAGCACGTCTATACTGAGGGGTGCCTCGGTCAGGGCGTACCAAAGCGGGCAGTGGGAGGATTCCCGGGAAGCAAACAGGTCTACCTGTGCTCGACCGAATCGACTCCAAATCAGCTGGACCACCTGGGGGTGGAGTCTCCACTCTCCCCTGAGCGTAACCTGTCGTGACAGTGCGTCTGCTGCGGTGTTGAGGTCGCCCGGGATGTGAGAGGCTCATAGTGACTTGAGGCACTGCTGACTCCAGAGGAGGAGACGGCGGGCAAGTTGTGACATGCAACTCGCCATGTTGTCCGTCCGGACCAACACGTGCTTGCCCTGGATCAATAGCTGGAACCTCCACAGGGCGAGCAGTACTGCCAACAACTCAAGGCAGTTGATGTGCCAACGCAGCCGCGGCCCAGTCCAAGAGCCGGCGGCTGTGTGGCCGGTGCATACGGCACCCCAGCCTGTCTTGGAGGCGTCTATCATAACCAGGACGCACCTGGAGACCTGCTCTAGGGGAACCCCTGCCCGTAGAAATGCTAGGTAGTTCCAAGGGCTGAAGAGGCGGCGACAGATCGGCGTGATGACCACGTGATGTGTCCTGTGGCTCCATGCCCATCTCGGGACTCGAGTCTGAAGCCAGTGCTGAAGCAGTTTCATATGCATCAACCCGAGCAGTGTGGCAACCGCAGAGGATGTCATATGCCCCAGGAGCCTCTGAAAAAGTTTCAGTGGAACCGCTGTCTTCTGTCTAAACGCCTTCAGACAGTTCAGCATGGACTGTGTGTGCTCGTTCGTGAGGCATGCCGTCATCGAGACTGAGTCCAACTCTAAGCTGAGAAAAGAGATGCTCTGAACCAGGGAGAACTTGCTCCTTTCCCAGTTGACCCGAAGCCCTAGACGGCTGAGGTGCCTGAGCACCAGGTCCCTGTGTGCGCACAGTAACTCTCGAGAGTTATCTAGGATCAGCCAGTCATCGAGGTAGTTGAGTATGCTGACACCCACTTCCCTTAGCGGGGCAAGGGCTGCCTCTGCGACCTTCGTGAAGATGCGAGTGGACAAGGACAGGCCGAAGGGGAGGACATTGTACTGGTACGCACGGCCCTCGAAAGCAAACTGCAGGAAGGGTCTGTGTCGAGGTAAAACCAAGACGTGGAAGTACGCATCCTTCAGGTCTACCGCCGCGAACCAATCTTGATGCCGGACGCTCGCTAAAATGTGTTTTTGCATCAGCATCTTGAACGGGAGTCTGTGCAAGGCCTGGTTCAGAACTCGCAGGTCCAAGATTGGCCGCAACCCACCGCCTTCGGTAAGATGAAGTAAGGGCTGTAAAACCCTTTCTTCATCTCGGCTGGAGGGACAGGCTCTATCGCGCTATCGTGCAATCTCCGCATGCAAGGTAACGGCGCTCTCACCCTTCACCGAGGTGAAGCGGATGCCGCTGAACCTGGGCGGGCACCTGGTGAACTGAATCACGTAGCCGAGTTGGACAGTCCGGGTCAGCCATCGCGATGGGTTGGAAAGCACAAGCCACGCGTCCAAACCCTGGGCGAGGGGGACAAAGGGGATAATCACGTCGGACGTACCGGCAGGTGTGGCTTTGCGGATGGGCGGAGCCTGAGGCGCCACATCACGGGGGCTCGAGCCCTGTGGCCATGCTGAGTCCAGGGACATCGAAGCACTTACCTGGCTCCTGATACCCACCATAAGATTGGTCGAGGAGGGGGGAGGAGGAACATCGTCCCCACAGTCTATCGGAGCCAACCCGGTGTGGACGTGTTTGTGCCACAGCTGGGCGCGCAGGGGCGGGGGGTCCGCCGCTGGAGCGCCAAACCTGCCGAAATGGGACGGTGGATGGCGATCATGATGACAGACGTTCGCACCTGACATGTGACCCAGAGAACAAGGAAACCACTCTTTTGTTGAAGTTTTGGGTACCGCAGCCTCTTGGGCATGCGTCGAAAAATGAACCAAAATATTCTCCTCCCAGCCCTCCACCGGGGGATGGAGTGGTCTGTCTACCAGCTACGTAGAAGCGGATCTCCTCGTCCCTGGGTCGCCCATCTCAGGGGTGCTTCGAAGCCTTCCTAGGGTTCTTGGCGGCCGGCTGTGAGATGGGTGGCATCTGCTTCCTGCAGTGGGCTCCACACCAGGGCCGGGCCGTGGGGGCAGGCTGCGGCAGAGCCGGTGCTGTTGCTGCAGGAGGACGCCCGTGCCAGGTGGCGGTGCTCTGCGGGGACAAGTGCACCGCGAGTGCCTTATCCACCTGGGGGATCACCGAATAACCCTTAGCTGCCCCACCATCGAGGGTAGTGAGAGCGGGGGAGCTGAAAGATCGGGATCGGGCAGTAAAAGGTGCCCCCCACGATACTGTCAGCTCCTCATGCACTTCCGGGAAGAAAGGGACTGGGGCGGGGCGCGGCCGTGAGTGGCGCTCTGGGCCTAGGAACCAATCATCGAGCCGCAAGGGTTCAGGGGAGAGTGGAGGGTTTCACTCTAGCCCGACGCTCGCAGCTGCCTGGTTAAAGCATGTGCGTCATCTCCGCGTCGGCCTGAGACTGGGCGACCACAACCGAAGGAGGGAGCCCAGCCGAGACGTCCGCATCAGAGTGGATGAGCCCGCGCTCTGATGCTGCGCTCCGATCCCGGGCCCCGAATAAGAGGTCGAACTCACTGTGAGACGAGCCGGCAGTCTCATCCAAGAGCCCTCCCGGGGCAAGCGATCATGCTGGGGAATGGGAGGTCCGTGGGGGTTTACCCGGTGGAGGTGCTCCCATTGAGGTCCCCAAATATTCCCCAGTGCTAACCGGCACGGCCTCGTACACGTAGGTAGAAGGACCAAGGCGCGGAGCTGCTGGGGTGACTTGCTTTTTTACGAATGCAAGCCGCGACCGCAATGTTGCCATGGTCATGTTCTCGCAATGAGGACAAGACCCATCCACGAACGATGTCTCCGCGTGGGCAGCGCCCAGACACGTAAGACAGCGATCGTGGCCATCAGAAGCGGAGAGATAACGACTGCAACCAGGAATAACACACAAATGGAAAGGCATCTTTAAAAAGACGTTTCCGTGTGTGCTGCTCTTTTAGAAAGAAAATATACTCTTTTAGAATATACTCTTTTGCTCTGCCGAAGCGCCCAGGGGCATTCTCTGCACTCCACGGGTGCAGAGGTGGAGAAGCTGCTGAAATGTGCTGTAAATCCAGCAGTTTTAGGTGAACGGTAAAGAGAACTGAGTTTGAATTGAATTCAGTGCACTGAATGCAACCGCTCGGCTCCGAAGAGAAAATCTGAATGAGTGGTTGCATACCAGCTCCTTTTATACCCGTATGTCCAGGGGAGTGGCATGCAAATTCCACTCATCAATTCCCATTGGCCTTTTTTCAAAAAGCAGAGGTGTTCGGGGCTCCCAAGAGTGACCCCTACATCGACACAACATCGAGTGAGTGACAGATAGGGTATCATTATTTCCTCAAGCGATATTCAGAGGCACTAGATGCAGCACAACCATAATATCTATTAATCTGATTATATCAGTATACGAAGGATTATTACAGACAGCTAATGTGATTAGAGCAAATTATAAATCTGTTTTCACGTAAAGTTTAATTAGAGCACTGATAGGCCAATGTTGCACAAAGTGTAAGCCTCCCTGTATTTTAGATATTTAATCATGAAATGTTTTTGCTGCTTTGTGTCTCTTATTTCCTGGGTGACATTGAAGCTAATGAATTCAGAGATTTACAGCTTGCTGTTGGATACATGTAGGTCCCTTGATTGAAGCAAACAGGAAATTGATGCTTTTTGAGGCAATTGCATAACTCCCAGTGAAATTAGCGATTGAATCAGTAGCTTTTTGATAATGCCAAAATTAATGTTTGTTCAGTTTCTTCCCTAGTGGGTTAGAAAGAGAGGTATCGGGTAAAATAAATAGATTAAGTGGTTCATTAATCATTATTTCACTGTCAAAATTGTTGCCGTCATCATTATAGCACAATAATTTCTGTCATTTCTTCTTGATTCTATGAGTTTTCAGACTTTCAGCTCAGTCTGCAGTAATTAATTTATAAGTGGTCGAAAAAGTGCAATGAACTGTTCACCCCAAAATGTTTTTCCATACAATGAAAGTGAAGGGTGTCTGAGGCTGTCAGTCCCTTACATTATGCCTAACATCTCCTTTTTGAATTTCATGAAAGATATAAACTTGTATGCATTTGGAATGATATGACAATTTTCATTTTTGTGTGAACTAACCCTTTTAACTCTGCAGGTTGTAACTTCAACACCACTTTAATGTTGTATTGTTTTATTCTGTGATAGAATAATTTGTATGCACATGCCATGTGATCTGTACAGAGACGCTCTTGCCCTTTTTTTACAAGTCAGTTTGTTATGTGGGAATAACTGCACTGCCTGTTTGGGAATACTGGCTGTACTCAGCACACAGTTGCATACGCTGAGCTGTTTGCACCCGTGTAATGCCAGACGTTATGCTGAACCCCTCATATCCCCTGACAGTAGCCTTATATTTCTCTTTCATCTGTACTGCCATTTGCTAATCCACCCAGAGATAATGCTCCTGTCCCTGGTCAAGATAGAGCTGCACTTCAGCAGGTGTGAAAATGCCACAAACAGCTGCAGGCATGCTGTAATTGGACTTGTCCAGAGTTCAGTGCTTTAAATGAATTTGTTGAACAGAGGGGTCAATCATTTCCCCTACTAGATATTAGCTGTTTGCACCATTTCAACTCGCCGTCTGTCAGTCATTTCCACAGTGAAAAGACAACCTGTCTAGTTGTTACCTTGAGGTAATATTTCTACCTGATCTGGCCCATACAAATACAACCGCAATTCCGAAAAAGTTGGGACAGTATGGAAAATGCTGATAAAAACAAAAAGGAGTGATTTGTATATTCTGTTCAACCTGTGCTATATTGAAAGCACTTCAACACATTTTTTTGATGTTTTACATTGTGAATTGATTTTTTTTTTATTATTATTATTATTTATTTTAATATATAGGCTTCATTGGTGTAAGTCTATTTAAGTTATTTCAGTCATATTTATTTATTTATTTATTTGACTTGAATAAAACCATTTAAATTAGATGTTACCACATGAAGTTAAATTAAAGGTGTACTAACGTATTTTTCCTTCTAATCCCCAAGCTGAACCATGATGAACCATGTTAAGGGCGTACAGAATGACTGCCATGAACTATAATGAGTTGGGTCATATTTCACCCCAAAATCCAAAGAAAGAAATATATATATATATATATATATTTCTATTTCTAGAAATATATCATTCTAATTACTGTAATTGTGAAAGAAAAGATATATTATTTAAGTTGTAAAGTATTTATACTGAAATGTTACTCTGACATGTTTTCGTGAAATTCACTTAACTCCTTGTCCTCTTAAAAAATGCTAAATCCTCATTTCCTTACATTGTGCCCACTGGCACTGTTGTCAGCACTGGGAAGAGTTTCATAATAAGAAACTAGCCCAAAGTACCGCAGTCTTTAGCTGCCTCAGTATGTTTGTGGCATCTTATCTCCTCAACTCAGTACATAATGGTTATAGTCCCTCTTTCCCTAGAGGAGAGCAGTCTCTCTCAAAAGAGATACTATAATATTACGGGCTGATGGAGGACAACGATGAACGTACCATTAACTCTGTGCTGACTGAGTGCCGCAGGGCATTTTCCTGGTGTAGCATGAGTCTCAGAGTTTAAGCTGTCCCTGGTGGATTGTTTTGAGCGATCGGGGATGGTCATTGAAATTGTGTGTAATATTTTGTTAGTAAGTATGGTGCTGAAGGAGTTCCCTCTATGGAAAGGGGTGTATTAACCATCTTATACATTGCTTTTAAAGGTCTACAATTTTTTTTTTTTTTTTTTTTTTAATGTTAAATGCTCCTATCCCAGTTTATAGCAATGTTCTGGGTTCAATACAAGTTAAGCTCAGTCAACAGCATGTGTGGCATAATGTTGATTACAGCAGAAAAAAATGTAAACTCATCCTTTGTTTATTTAAAAAAATGGCTAGGTTTGTTAGACACTTAGAGTGGAAGTGAATAGGACCAGTACTAAAACTCTAAAATACACACTCTTTCAAAAGTATAGCTACAAGATGTAAACATTATGCATGTTAAAATGGTTTTAGTGTGATAAAAACTCTGTTCTACATGATTTTCGTGAGATAAATCGCTTACCGGGAATACAGTGTTTACCGGTATTACTTCATAACAACAAAGTTGTTTCAATGGATATAAATTTAAACAGATAAGGTTATCACACTAAAATTATATTAATATGTAGAATGTTAACATTCTGTGGATATACTTTAGAAATGGTGTGTATTTTAGCATTTATGTACTGGCCCAATGTACTTCCGTTGTAAGTGCCATACTGTAACCGCAAACTTTGCCTTTTTTTTTTTTTTATAAATTGAGGATGAGTTTAAATTATTTTTGAGTGTATCAACATTGTGCAACAAATATTTTTGATTAAGCTTAACTTGTATTGAACCCGGAACATTCCTTTAACATTTTGAGACAACTAAGTAAGCAATTAGTAAATTGATTCCATTGGTTTCCAGCTAGTCACAGAATAATTACGCACTTCTCCTTGCATAATATGAACATACAAATTTTACAGAACGCACAAATTCTACTATTATAATACTATATTGTACTATTTAATATATGTGCATTTATTGCTTTTTTGTTACAGCAAAATGGAATAAATCTACTTCCTTTTACATTCAGTTCCACTAAAGATTTTTCTGCTCTCTATTGTTTGCCTGTGTGTGGTTCAAGGTCACAGAGATCTTGGTAATGTAAAGCCTTATCTACTATCTGTCTGTTGTTGCATTGAGGAATGAGTAGTTGAAGTTGGTCTGTGGGATTCAACTGACCTGCTTTGAGCTTTTCCTTTCCGCTCTTTAAATTCTATTCACCATCGTCCCTGTCCTTTACAAGGAGATACCATCAAAATTCACATAGCACAGATATATATTAGCAGCCATTGAATGACGAAAGTCAGTCTGGCTCTGAGTTGCGTGTGCATTCTATCTGCAATGTGCTCTTTTATGTCTCTATAACATTAAATGGATTTCTACCTTTCCCAATATAACCTTATGTTTTTATCTGTAAAAAATGTGCTTATGTCATCCTACCTGTGTCTGTTTTGCCACTATCAAAAAAAGAGAAGCGATTGTGAAGATCGATCTATTTCTAATATAGCTGCAAAAAGGCTATATCCACATTTTGATGATGAAGTACAGTGATGAGCTGACCTACAAATTTCTTCTCCGTCCAGGTGGTCTCGGACCGATTGTTTTGGTGCGGATCGGAGTGAGATTGCCGTGTTCATGTATACAAAACAAACCAAGGGAGAAAATGCACAAGGTTCCAAAATGAATGGATGTGATGTGATTCAAGGATTAACTTTACCTTGTGAAAGTCTGTGATTGTGTATTTATTCCATCCAGGCTTGTCGGAGAACATGTATGGCCATATGCAGCTTTCAGTGAGTTAAGAAATTACGTTCAGTAAAAACAGACTGTTGTGACTCTGAGCTGACTCTGAGCTGGTTGGTTTGATTTACATTCTATCTGGAATGTGGCAGTATTGTCTTTGTGCACTGATGTATCATAAGGCTGTACATGTATGTGTTCTGTTGGTCTTTGAGAGCATGTTGTTTTAAGCTGGTGTCTGCATCACAGGATGAGCACCTTTTCATTTCCATTCCTGCACTTCTTGTCCCTCTAGAGAAAAGCAGTGTCAGCCAATCCAATACCCCCTTGCTTAGAGCAAACACAACCTTCCATCCCATACGCTATACACACAAGCAAGACCCAATCACTCCTTCTATTAAAAACATGCTATGTTTGATGTCTTCCTTGACCTTGTGAGTAGAGAAATGTAGCATAGATAGCATCAATCTGTATTTGATGAAGAATTTCCACACCAATGTCAAAGTTGTCAGAAGATAACAAGCCTTTTTTCAGCTTGATACTGTATGTTATTTTTCCCTTTCACCATGACTATTTAATAATCATTGAAGAGACCTTTGAGTGGCTGACAGCAGGTACTGAGGTTCTTTCCTAATAAATGCTTTTGATTTGTTTATTTTAGCCAATTAGATGCTTGATAGCGAATCAGTTTTGCCAAAAATAAAATTAACAGTATATCATATAGTCCGTTATTATAATTGGCTATAAAAGCACTGAGTGTAGGTGGCAAAAATATGAAATACAAATCAGCTAAAGTGCAATGAACAATGAGAATGACCTTTCTGTGAACAGCACAAATAACATTGATTTTGAGTCCAGGCAATACAATGTTGATAATGTTACCATTTTGAAGGTGAAAGTGTTTTATGAGCCCTAGTTGCTCTTTGAAAATAGTTTGCATATTGATGCAAAGTCACCAACAGTTAGGATCATTTCCTCTCTTTTCCTATTCGCTCAAACAAGCTCACATTCATATAAACCATTTCAAATCCTTTTACAAAACTAGCCCCCATGAATGTAATGCCCAGTCGCTGTACAGCACTTCAGGACGCTCATTCCGGTAGGGTGGGTGACCCCATTAAAGAATGGACAGCCGCTTGCTACAGCACAGTTAAGCCCTTTTAGTGTCTGTCGCCATTGTGGGGCTTAAGTGTGAACCTCAGGTGACCCGAAACACAGTTGAATCAGTGAGGTCATTGAGCAGACAGCAGCACAGAATGGCTCAGTGCCAGTGCTACATTTGCCATAAACCTCCAGTGAGAATTACTCAAAGTCTGATTCAGTCAATTTACTGTAATTTTACCTCATGCCTCATTTTCCTGTCTTTTTCTCCTTGGATGAATTAGATGTGATAGAGCTGTTCAGTCATGATGTCAATTTGTAGGCCAACCCGGAAGGCCAATTCACCATGATATCCTCCCTCTGGAATTTCCAGTGGGTTTTTAGAAAAGCGGTTTTAAATTTATGGATAAAATAATGCCTGTGGTTAAAATTACTTGAAGAGACTTTTGATGTTTTGCTCTGCAACATAAATGGCACAGAGTCCTACCTCAAATGTGATGTTTTGTACTTTTAACTCTTCTGTTTTGAGAAAAAATTCCAAACAGCTGTTTTGTCTGGGTCAAAAAAGACCTGGTAGAGTACAGTAGATATACAGCACCTCCCTTTTGATTCTAAACATGAACATTGCCATTCTATAGGTTTGTTTTTCAAACAAAACACAATGCTTTTTTAAAATAGCTTTTCATCTGAAAAGAGCGCCACCTAGAATGTTTGTTAATGGTGGAACAATACTTTAACAGTAGTAAAACCTTCATTTTGAGTAAAAAAAAAAAAAAAAAGATAATCAGAATACTTACAAGATTTATCTCTTTGATACAAATACAGAATCATGCTATTAATTAAAAAATATTATTTCAGAATATAAACGTTTCACTGGCAGACGAATAATTTGCAGAAAATCCCATAGAATTCCACTGAAAAGGTCCCTATGCATATCTAGGGATCAGGTAGGGCTAATAAGCAGCCATCTTGCAACCATTTAGTAATACCGTTATAATGCCCTAGTAATCACCCAAAAAACCCAAAACAAGTATCATAAAAATGTAAGACATTTTTATTACTTTTTTTGTTGTGGAGAATCTAAAGGCATTTTGACCAAATACAAGATTTAGATGAGTTTTTCATCATTTTTAACTTTTAAGCGCTTCAATACGACTCGAACATAACAATAGGGAACATAAGTTGCTAACAAGTTGCTGCATATGGACTACAAAAGATGTCTGATTCATTAAGCATGTGAACTCAGATCCTTGTGGTAGTTGTAGTCCTTATTATGCAAATTTCCCACAGCTTCAAAATTCACGTTGGAGATGTAACTGTGACGAGGAGGAGGGCGTGGCCAGGCCGTGATGGATCATGGCCGGCGCTGAATTAGCTGATCAGTGGGAGAGCGAAATAAGGAGCAGCCGCGACCATCTGCCTGGGGACGGAGGACTTTCTGCCGTCCGCCGGGGGAGGAGCGAGCTGGCGTCCGCCAGAGGGCGGAGGAGCGGTTGAGGACCGGGCGACAGTGTGTCCGGGAGCCGGCGAGCAAATTCTTCTCTCTCTCTCTCTCTTTGTGACTCTGCTCGCCCTTTCCCTCTCCCCACACCTCCCCTTGTCTCTTCCCCAGGTTCACAGGAGGCGGGGTGGACCACCGGCATACAGAACGGCCCTAAGGGTGCGTCTCCTCTCCAGAGATGAGGGGGGAGTTAGTCAGAATGGTGGCGCCCCGGCCCGAATCGGGCAGGGGAGGAGTGTGACGAGGAGGAGGGCATGGCCGGGCTGTAATGGAGCATGCCTGGTGCTGAATCAGCTGGTCAGCGGGAGAGCAAGATAAGGGGCAGCCGGAGATGCCGGTTGGGGAGAGAGAGAGAATCACGCGGCCGCGCTGTGTGTGTGTCAGTTCGTTTATGTTTTATGTTGTTTTAAGTTCATTTATATCATTAAACCTTTATGTTGACTGTTCAGCTGGTTTCCGCCTCCTCCTTGTCTGTCCTTGAACTGTTACAGTGGTGCCGAAACCCAGGAGGGAGGAGGGTTAAGGGGCAGCCGGAGACGCCGGTTCGGGATAGAGAGAGAGACGCAGGCGGCTGCATTGCATATGTGTCTGTGTTTGTTTACGTTTGTTTTAAGTTGAGTTTCTCATTAGAAATGTGTTTATTGTTCAGCCGGTTCCCGCCTCTTCCTTGCCCATCCATATACTGTTACAGTAACATTGTGTAATTTATGTTGTAGAGAAAACCTGAAAGTCTCTTTATGTAATATTTACCACAGACCTTATTTTACTCATAAAATGAAAACCGCTATTCTAAAAACCCATTTGCAATTCTTGAGGGAACCCCATATGGCTCGAAAATGCGAAATCTCTTCCAGACTACAAACTGAATGAAGCTCTATTCTCTCTGATTGAAAAACTGATAATGTTTTATTGCATTGTATGTCTGAGTTTTGTAAGGCCTTCATGGTGTATGACTCTGTTTGAATAAACTCCCCTCCTCTTTCCTTCCAGATGCCAAGGCCTGTCCGGCTAAAGAGTTTCAGTGCCGTAACAGTCTGTGCGTGGCTCCCACCTTCGTCTGCGACGGGGATGATGACTGTGGTGATGGCAGTGATGAGGAGAAGTGCACAGCGGCCACCGCCAGCACCTGCGGCCCGCACGAGTTCCGCTGCAATGACTCGGAGTGTATCCCAGCACCGTGGAGCTGCGACGGAGACCCCGACTGCAGGGACAAGTCGGATGAGTCTCTGGAGAGGTGTAGTCGCAGGACGGAACCTCAGAAGTCCCACTGCCCTGCGGGAGAGTTCCGCTGCAGGAGTGGAGAGTGCATTCACCTCAACTGGAAATGTGATGGAGATGCAGACTGCAAAGACAAGTCTGACGAGGCCAACTGTCGTAAGTGTACAAGAATACTATAATGTTTTTTAATGCTGATGACCAGTGTCAGAAGTTAACTTTTTTATTTAGGGGCAATATTTAGGGCATAGAATAACAGTCCATTTATATAAAATGCTTCTATTGAATCAATAAATTGAAATAAATTCTCTATCTGAACAATTATTGCTGTTAATTAAAAAAAACAAATAATGTCAATGTCAAATAAATAAGTATCTTTAAATAAGATATAACTCAAAAAACACTGCTACAAAACATTTATATATATATATATATATATATATATATATATATATATATATATATATATATATATATATATATATATATATAAGATACAATAACATTTTATAATGCCAGTATGTTTGATTATACAACTCTCTAATGTTTAATGTTATGGAAGGATTTTTTACTGTTTTGCAAAGTTTTTGTTTTGTTGGGAGTGTTTTCTTCACTTCTAGTGTTTTCAGAGCTTATTTTAGTTTTTTTCATCAGAAATCACTTCATATGAGCAACACATTCAACAACACACACCTCTTAAACAACAAATACAGATATATGACAGCTATAGGTGACTATAGTGTTTGCAGAAACATTAAACCCATAACTAGACAGGCCTGGATTAAAAAACAAAGAAATTCACGTTTTAAATATCTGGAGCATTTTGTCACTTTGAGTGGTGTTTTTGCCCAAGCCCTGGTTAAATTCTGACCCTGCTGATGACTCTGTTATCATTGTCATGCACATGTAACCAAGGTATTTACATTGGAGAGGCTTGCTGTGTGGTGAATAACTTAATTAATTGCATTAATAATCAATTTTACCACTTGGCTGCATTACATGCCCTCCTTAATGCTCTATGCATGCTGTTCTTATCATTATTTTCATTCTAAATTACCGTCACGTCCTAGAAAAGCAGTAAACCACATGGTATGCTCATGGAAAATGTTGAGTTCATTTTGAATCAGTCCCCTGTTGTTTATTTCTCCTAATTGTGTTAAATGCATTGCACTCATGTCAACATACTGTAAATTCATTTTTGTGGGTGTTATGCATACTTTTTGAAAAGGTCAGCATATTGATTTTGTTTAAAGTGGTACACAAAGCACTCTAAATCATCAAAAATTGCAGCTTTTTTAACAGTGCACCTGAAATAACTCTAAATTGCTAATATACTCATTGCTAAATTTTTACGCAATAACACATATGCAAGAGCGCCGTTTTATACAACAGTACTATAAACAACTAGGTAATATTGAATAACTTACATTTTAGACACACTTTGGATAGTTATTTTGTCTATTTTTGCTCCGCCATTGAAAATTGTTCCACAAGAAGTCAAAGCAGAATCAACTGTTGTGTGTCGCTGAGCAATGCACAGACTGACAGCCTGTCTGGAACTGTGCAAACACAGACAAGTAAAGCATCCTACTGCTGTTATACTAAATCTCAGCACTCTTGAAATGCCGCTCGTCCAATCAGATTAGAGGACCAGACCTAACTGCTATGTGAAATTAATTTGATTTCCTTCGGTTCCAGTAGAAACGATGCAACAGATTCTTGGAATCAGTCAGTGTGAATGTAAATTAATGAAACATTTCAAAGATTTGTGTCTCCAAGAGGCGTAAGGAAATGAACATATTTTTGATTGAACATACACTATATTGCCAAAAGTATTCGCTCATCTGCCTTTAGACGCATATGAACTTAAGTGACATCCCATTCTTAATCCATAGGGTTTAATATGACGTCGGCCCACCCTTTGCAGCTATAACAGCTTCAACTCTTCTGGGAAGGCTTTCCACAAGGTTTAGGAGTGTGTTTATGGGAATTTTTGACCATTCTTCCAGAAGCGGATTTGTGAGGTCAGACACTGATGTAGGATGAGAAGGCCTGGCTCGCAGTCTTCGCTCTAATTCATCCCAAAGGTGCTCTATCGGGTTGAGGTCAGGACTCTGTGCAGGCCAGTCAAGTTCTTCCACACCAAACTCGCTCATCCATGTCTTTCCATGGATCTTGCTTTGCTGCACTGGTGCGCAGTCATGTTGGAACAGGAAGGGGCCATCCTCAAACTGTTCCCACAAAGTTGGGAGCATGGAATTGTCCAAAATCTCTTGGTATGCTGAAGCATTCAGAGTTCCTTTCACTGGAACTAAGGGGCCAAGCCCAGCTCCTGAAAAACAACCCCACACCATAATCCCCCTCCAACAAACTTCACAGTTGGCACAACGCAGTCAGACAAGTACCGTTCTCCTGGCAACCGCCAAACCCAGACTCGTCCATCAGATTGCCAGATGGAGAAGCGTGATTCGTCACTCCAGAGAACACGTCTCCACTGCTCTAGAGTCCAGTGGCGGCGTGCTTTACACCACTGCATCCGACACTTTGCATTGCAATTGGTGATGTATGGCTTGGATGCAGCTGCTCAGCCATGGAAACCCATTCCATGAAGCTCTCTACGCACTGTTCTTGAGCTAATCTGAAGGCCACATGAACTTTGGAGGTCTGTAGCGATTGACTCTGCAGAAAGTTGGCGACCTCTGCGCACTATGCGCCTCAGCATCCACTGACCCCGCTCTGTCATTTTACGTGGCCTACCACTTCGTGGCTGAGTTGCTGTCATTCCCAATCGCTTCCACTTTGTTATAATACCACTGACAGTTGACTGTGGAATATTTAGTAGCGAGGAAATTTCACGACTGGACTTGTTGCACAGGTGGCATCCTATCACAATACTATGCTGGAATTCACTGAGCTCCTGAGAGCGGCCCATTCTTTCACAAATGTTTGTAGAAGCAGTCTGCATGCCTAGGTGCTTCATTTTATACACCTGTGGCCATGGAAGTGATTGGAACACCTGAATTCAATTATTTGGATGGGTGAGCGAAAACTTTTGGCAATATAGTGTATAAAACCTGCAGCTGAAAACATTGTCCTGGCACTTGTTGGCAGTGCTGGGGAGATTGCTTCTGAATTACATTAAATTATTGATTACAAATTACCTGTAATTTGTAGGTGATCTAAATGGAATCCTTTTGGATTATTTGTGGATTACCTCTGACCTAAGTCTTTTTTTTTTTGGTCACATGAAGTTGAGTACGATTATATATACCATTTTGACATAATGTTGCTTAAATGCATTAAATAAAACTTACTTAATGGATCAAAATATGAGTATTGATAATAGTGGTCAACCGATATATCGCCATCTGCTGATATTTGAAATTTGTTAATTATCGGCATCAGCCGATAAATTTTCCCTTTTGGCCGATTTGTTTCTTGAGAGTGCCGAAAGTCGCCTGCTTGCATGTGAAGCAAGACATGTAAACAACCAGTCACGGTTCATTTTGTTGTTACGTGCCGGTCGTGTTATTACAATAATAGACCGGTGTGCAACACAGTCTCGTTTAAATGATCCGTATATAAGAGCCGCGGCAGACGCATTTGAGCTAATAATGTTAAAGTTCTCACCTGTTTCATTCTCCCTCTCTCTCCGCAAAAGTTCCCTGTAACTTTTAACTGTCTTGTCTAATGATAGAAAGGCAAATATCAATAAAACTAATATTATATACCATCTGAAAATATGCGCATATCTCGTTTAAACAGATGAAGTAAAGCAGCCTTTCACAACTTGAGCAGATCCAGCATCCTGTAGAATGCTCATAACTCTTCCTCTGAAGCACGTATTCTAACAGCCTCTCCCCAACAGTTCCCTATAACTTTTCTAATTATAAAAGGCAAATATCAAAAAAGCTTCTATTATATACGGTCTGCAAATATGCAGTTATCTAATTTAAAAAGATGTAATTCACGAACCTCACGAAAATCCAGCGTTTTCTTCCCGTTGAGCGCTCATCTAATATCTTCCGCTGAAGCGCGTATTCTATCAGCCAGAATCAAAACTTCAGGATCAGGATCAAAAGTTCCTCTGATTCACAAATCATGATGGTCAGTCCATGGCAATCCAAACAGGCAATCCAGGCCGTTTAAACTGTCAGGTGATTGCTACTCATGCTGGATCCGCACGAATGTGTGAGAGCAACTTCAAAGTAAAAGCGCTTCACGTGTGCTATGAGTAAATGCCTTATTCACTATGTATGTGCATTTGGTTTGATTCTGTATTTTTTGAGAAAATGCGATTGCTAACATGGACATGCCGTCGATGGTTGCTGGACTACTATGTGTACTGTTATTTCCTTCATTCTAATATATTAACAATTTTTTCATGTGCAAATAAATTACTAAAATTTGATGACTAAACAGAAATCAAACTGCTATCTACCATTTAAAATACAATATAAATTTTTGGCAAAGTTTAGTGTGAAATTGAGTAAATATAGTGCTAAATAAGAGTTTATTATTTTTAGCAATTTAATATTTCTGTTATTTACTATATTAAATTGTGTGATATACAGGGTTGGGGAGTAACGGAATACATGTAACGGGATTACGTATTTAGAATACATAATATAAGTAACTGTATTCCACTAAAGTTACAATTTAAATCATTGGTAATTAGAATAAAGTTACATTCAAAAAGTATTTTGATTACTGAAGAGATTACTTTGCATTTTATTGTCATTTGTTTCATTTAATATTTAGTCCTTTCAGATGGAAAACATTTATACATATAAATGATGTGATCCAATGTGTATTTGAACAACGGTGAAACACTTTCTTATGATGTGTTACATTCATACGAGCAGACAGAGAAATACGTTTGAAGTAAGTTTGGAGCAGAAGAAATAGAAATAAACCTTGTGTAAATTGTCAGCTTTACGCTAAGCTAAAATGCTATTTCTAGCCAGTTTACATGCTATGTTACCAGGCACCATCATATTTATTTATCAAGAAAATTCATGTTGGATCATAATTTCTTTTTTTCTAGTAAAACCTTTGATATTAGGGCAAAAATCGTATTCTTGATAATAATTTTTGTATTGTTTTCCTGTAAAAATATCTAAAAATCCTTAAAACAAGATCAGTTTGATTGATCTTGTTTTAGAAACAACACTGCATAAGATATTTAGGTTTTTCAGAGAATTTATTTTTAACGTGTATTTTAGTTACTTGCATAATTATTCGTTATGAGAAGGCGTGGTCTAAATATTTGAGTGGTGCTTTTGTCCACAAATTCATAAGCATGGATTGCAAATGTATTCATATGGTGTAAAAATATGAAGAGATTTGCATGTTTTCCCCTATGATGCTGATAAAGTTCTAGGCCCTCCATCAAAGACAGACTCAAATATGTTTGAGTTTAACATGCATTTCTTATGGGAGAGTTAAAAAGATTATAGACAGGGGCAAGTTTAAAAAAACATGGTCTTACTCCAGCAATTTCAGCATTACAAAAACCGTCCATGTGTGCTAACATATCAGAGCAGTTATATTGTGAAGCAACATTACAAAAACATTCTCAAAATGAAAAGTTAATTCATTTACATCTTTGAAGCGGAGTACAAAAGCAATTCGCAACACTAAAACTAACTTTACTGACTAATGCAGTCGGTTCGGCAATTATGTATGGATTATATTAGTAAAATGCGGCAATGTATATTTGTGCATTTTAATTCATTTGATAGGCAAAACCCTTTAAAAGACATAGCGACACATGCTTAAATGACACAGAGTCATATGCAATCTAAAAATGCA
Organism: Myxocyprinus asiaticus; assembly: GCF_019703515.2. Taxonomy (NCBI): domain Eukaryota; kingdom Metazoa; phylum Chordata; class Actinopteri; order Cypriniformes; family Catostomidae; genus Myxocyprinus; species Myxocyprinus asiaticus. Next base: position 31,435,408 of record NC_059355.1, read on the forward strand.
ATGATGAGAAAACCTGCAAGCACACCTCAAAATGGTTCTTTTGATTTGACATGGAATAATTTGCAGTGGACAGGATATTAAGTTTTGTAAGTCAGAGTTTCCATTGCACAGTAATGTGCGATTTTGTAAATCGAGTGGTCAAATGCTGAGCGAGACTGCTCCATCTTCAGTGTAATAATAGCCCCTGGCTATTGGCTAGTATCAGGTCTGTGTGTGCAATTCCACAACCTCCTTCTGTCTTCCGAAATCACTCGGACCCTGTTTACACCTGGTATTAAGATGAATCTCGAGTGAACCGATCACATGTGGTCAAACGATACACACGGCTGTTTACACCTGGTCCCTCAAATGCGTCCCCTGTGACCACTGGTGCTCGGATTTCGAGGGGTAGGTCTCTGATTTCATGACAACATACATCAATCACTGTCATTGTGTAACAACACCATGATAACAAACTGCAAAAAAAGTCAGAAAAGACAAAGAAAACACGAATAAATCGTCACACTGTTTCTCCCAGATTTGGCTGAAATTTAATCTAAGCACAATTTCAACATTTCGAATTATCTGTTATTTTAGCAAAGTACCTGTATTAACTGAGCTTCAGATGTGCACGCTTGTCATCTGTGTCCCTGCATGTTGATATCAGACACACTGATGAAGATCTGTGAAGTTTTCATACAGGTATATGTATTTACTTTTTCAAATTTTCAGATCAGACCATTTCCTTTAAAACTTGCACGAAACCAGCAAAGTGCAGCGGTTGACAGGTGAGGAGTGGTGCTTTGCTGCTTTCTGGGATGCATCAGGACAGATTAGCATTTACACCTCAAATGCAATGGGGTCACGTGTTTTTGACTACCTCCATATGTGTTTTTGTGTGGTCCAAACACAAAACGTTTTAGAACCCATTTACACCTTATTTAGCGCTGAACACTTGTGATTGGATCACCTGAAACACATCTTAATGCCATGTTTAAACAGGGTCTCTAAGACTTACCAACCATACAGTATATCAGTGGCAGGTTGCCAGAAAAAATTTAAAAGATTGAAAAAAAGAAGAGTTAGGGGTATCAGTGAATTATGATAAATTTACAGACATTGCTTGATTATAATAATGTAAGCCATAGAAAGGTAAGTTTTAAAAGCATTTTAATCCAATTACAGGTAATTGATTTTTGTAATCCAGGTTACGTGTAATACATTACTACCCAGCATTGCTTGTTGGTGTCATGTGTGTGTTGCCTAGCAACTTAAGTGGTGTGAGTGCTTGCTCATTTATTTTTTCAGCATGCAAAAAATATTTTTTCAATTTAATTTTTTTGTGTTAATTTTTTTTATTGCAAAGAATTCTAGGTTAAATTTGACAATATGGAGAAATTAATGAAATCTAGTATTTGTATTTTTATGCTATATTAAAGCAATTAACAATAAATGTACTCGGCCTGTGTGCACACATTTTGTGTTGCAAAACTCTTTTTGTGTGTATGTGCCTGTAGTTCTGAGTTATAGAAGCAAACTGGTGTGAGAGTTGCTATGTTGTGCTGAAATTGATTTTGCTGTATGTTCGCCCTCTGCAGCTTCTCTAAAGTACACCGTATGAAAGATTAAAGGGATTTAAAGAGATGAATATGAAAAATTAAAAGACCTTTCTTTGCCTAACCAGCACATTTTCTCTTTCTTAATTGTGTTCCCTTATGCCCTTGAGTTGGTTGTTTTGAGTGTTTTGGACTTTTTTGGAGGTAACAATTGCAAACAGATATTGCCTTGAGATCTGACAGCAGGTAAAAGTCAAAACTATTTGCTGTCCTATAACTAAAGCTTACACAGACAATATGGAAGGGTTAGATGGGTGATCAGCATGAAATTGTGTGATGGTGAGATGCTTTACTCTCATGCTTGTTCTTATCTGACACCTTAAAATGGATAGTTCACCTAAATATGAACATTTTGTCAACATTTACTCACTCTAATGTTGTTCCATCCTGTATTATCTTCCATAAAATGCAAAAGGAACTGTGATGCAGAATCTCCGAGCTGCTCTTTTCCATGTAATGAAAGTGAATGGTGATTTATAATGCCAAGCTCTAAAATGACCAAAAAATAAATAAATAAATAAAAACACAATAAAAAGTCTATTAGTCTATTTTGGAGTCTCAGCAGAGGAAAACATTAAATAAAGTGCACTTCCTTTTTTGGGGCTTGATAGTGCAAATTAATATCCACTTTCATTGTAGGGAAAAGAGCTGTTTGAACATTCTGTCTCGAATCTCCTGTGTTTCACAGAAAAAAGAAAATACAAGCTTGGAATGACATGAGAGTGACATGATGACAGAATGTTAGCTAATTACTGGGTGAAATATTTCTCTAACAACTCATCTCATAATATAACAATAATTATATTAAACAACTTTTTTTTGCCCATTTTTGAGAAGTTGTTTGTGCCTCTGCATACTGCAGCGAGTTTTGTAAACTTTATTTGGTCGTGACAAACATTTAGCATGGAGCAAACAGACTTTTTGTCTTGATCCCTGCATAAAACCGCGGGGAGAGCGAGTGAAATGAAATTAAACCTGAATCTCTGTCTTACAGCTCTGCTGACCTGCCGTCCTGACGAGTTTCAGTGTGGCGATGGCTCCTGCATTCATGGCACTAAACAGTGTAACAAAGTTCACGACTGTCCAGATTTCAGTGATGAGGCTGGCTGCATCAACAAAAGTGAGAAACCACAATCTCTCTTTTGATTAGTCTCTTCATCTCTCCCCTCTGCCAGCATTATTTTTACTGAAACAGAGTGAGATGAAAGTGTGGAGTGCACCCAATCATGCTGTCAGTAAACAGCCACAAAAAAACACTCTAAGACCAATCAGATGCGCTACTACAATATACCACACGATATACTTCCCATGTGGCACCTTTAATCAAACTCACCTCAAAATTGTATTTATCCCATGGCAATATCTGGCTAGTAGGGCTTAATGTGATTTACACAAGTAGAAACTTGTTTTTGAATCAACATCCTTTGTTGGTATCTGTAAATCTGTGCCCTCTGATTTTAGAGTTAGTTAGGAGTTGAGCAATTAATAACAGAATGATTTTCTTTATTTTTATTTTTATAAGATCTGTGTTTTGGCTGTTTAAGTTTGTGTCTTAAAACATTTTGTTAGTTGTTTTTATGTGCTCCTGAATGAAGTGTAAGAACTCCTCTTCACTGTGTCCTTCTCAGCCACAAAATGCGAAGGTCCTCTGAAGTTCCTGTGTAAGAGCGGAGAGTGTATTGAAAGCAGTAAGGTGTGCAACAGTCTCAAAGACTGCAAGGACTGGTCCGATGAGCCTGTGAAGGAGTGTGGTGAGTTCTCATTCACACAAATACACTGATGTTTCTTTTTATCTTTTTGATCAGAACTGATGTTTCTTTTTATCTTTTTTTGATCACCAACTGACTGTAAATAACAGAAAGAGACATAACATTTAAGTGCCTGGGTCTCGTCTTTGGACACACAATACACAGAACAAAGCAAAAGGAAAATTTTACTTGTATAATGTGTATTGACTTGCACTGACGTGCACAGAACGGGGGCTACAGGGGCGCAAGCCCCTGCCCCTTTTGTTCACAAATCTAATGGTGCCCTTTTAAGTGTAGGTGCCTTTAAGAGTGCAGAGATTTAAGCGGAGGTGTCTTTACTACATATATAAACAAATATATATATATATTTAACAGTTATTTCCGGTCCTTGAATCTGATTGGATGAGACACGTGAGTACTGATATCACAGAACATCAGCACTTGGATGCTTTACTGTTTGTATCACTGCTCTTGTGTTCATGGAGTTCTAAACTAAAGTGTAAGAGCAGCACAGATGTGTAAAAGAGCAACAGTATGTGTCTTTTCATTTTTCAATGTGACATTAAAGATTTTAGCCAGTAGGTGGCGACAAAAGAAAATTTTTATGAGTTATGAGCCAGTTAAGTTGCGAGCAGTTTCTTTGAAGTCATCGGCATTGTCTGTCACTCCATGATCGCTCAGACTACTACTACACTACTACAGCTGGCAAATACAGTTAAACTAACATCTTCAGCATTAAGCCTTATTACATCTGAGAGACACAAAAGATGAAGTAATCAAAAACATACTCAAGGCACTTACCTTTTACCGCAGTTTCCACGTTGTGATGAAATATAAATATTCAACATGGTGGAGGAGAGAACGGATTCTATTGTGAATGACTCTTGAACTGGCTATGCGAAATACTCAGGGAATACCCCTGCTCAGATGGCTATTTTTACACAGAGAAAATATAATGTTTTTGACTAGAGTTACCATTATCTTCAGCAAGCTGACTAACACTACACTACTGTTTGGGACTGGAGTCGCGACAGACGCAGGTAGTCATACAAGCTCTCTCTCTCTCTCTCTCTCTCTCAAACACACACAAACATACACATCCTTGTTTCTCCAATGACTTGTTAGAAACAACCCAATCCATCATTTCTTGTTCTAAAGTGACATTTTCGAATTAGTTACGGTGGCTTGTGGGCATTTTTCCAACCATCAACAGCAGATCTTGATCCGTGGCGTAAGAAAGTAGTTCCATGCATAAATGCGTTTTTTTGTGGCCGTCCTTAGTTTTTCCTCATTTATTTTATTGTTCTGCGGCCGAATCACAGCCGTGCTGATATAGTTATGCTTTACTATTATGCTTGAAAGGCCAGCATTAATCTCCACAATGAATTTGTACACATTTTCATATCTGTACAATGGATTTAAATATGGTCAAATGTGTTGAACAGAGCTTTGAGTGCAACAGTCTTATTGATGTGTGAAAGCAATATCAAATTAGGCAAAATATTACATGAACAGACATGCAAGGGGCAGAGGATGATTAAACAATGTGAATGATGGGTGTTAGAGTTCTTGGAGCTTTCTGCAGAATTTTATGAGTACATATTCCATGCAGGAATAAGTCATCACATCAGTCAGATTATAATGGTGCAATATCATGCAAACTCTCATTTGGAAACACATGGGCATGCACAGAAGTATTAGTGGGCATTTAAGCTTATAGGCAGTGTTGGCTTATTAGGGGATTTACTTGATCAAGGGCCAACAACTCACAGAGTGCTCATTATGATCAAACTGCCATAAGAATTATGATTCTGCCTCTCTCTCTTTGTCATCTGTCCTTTTCTCCCTCTCATCCTCTTTATGTTTACCCTTGTATCAATCTTTAATGTAAAATACATAGTTCCACAGTGGCTCTTCAGGTTGGTGTTAATTTCCCTGTGGCTGCCAGTGGATGAGATTAGAGCGGGCACCTGGCGCACAGCAGCCCCCTGTTGAGCCCAGTTCACATTGGACCTGCTCCAAGTGGGCCACTGCAGCTGCACATGCTAAATCTCTAGGACTAGTGCCAAGGATTACTCTTCTATCATATTCACTGGCATGTCCTGTACATGTTATACATGATTCATATGTGGCCTGGAGAAAATCAATTTCCTTGATTCCCAGAGAGTGTACTGCTCTTTCTCATTCTACTCCCTAGTTCCAAATTACATTAATTAAAATATCGTGAACATGAATTCAGGCACTAGCAAGGGCCTTAATCTACTAATTTTAGATCTAGATTTAACACATACTTGCAAGGATCGCATAGCACTGTGTCTTAGACGTAGCGGTCTTAAAATAGAGCCCGCAGTCCCTCTCACTCACTTTTTGAGTGTGATTTTCTCTTACTATCAGGCTCCTTTTTCTACCTCTCTTTCAACCTGTCTTCTTTCATTCTACCTTGTCTTTTCTCTCCTCTATTCCATCTGAACTTTCTGTGGTATTCTTTGATCTCCTGCTGTCAGCTGTTCCTCAGCATTAGCATCAGCTGTTCTTCCTCTCACTCTCTTTCTCTTCTTTTTTCCTCCTGTCTTTCTTCCTCTACCCTGTAAGTCTGTTTTTGTCAGGCTGGTTTATGTGTCTCTGGGTTCTGTTGCACACCAAGACTCATTATTATCAACACACGCTAGGTCCAACAACAAACTAGTTGATTAGTGAGGTATCTTGATTTTTATTTATTTTGTTTATTATTATTTTTTATTTTTTTTAATGTTTTTGGTAGGGGTGCATAAGCTGTTAGACAGGTTGCATGGCAAAACCCTGTCGAAAAGTTGTGTCTTTAAATTCATACATTTTAAAGCATTTCTGCTACAGCCATACACATTCAGGTGGACGTCTTTTGTTGTTGCTTCATATTTTTTGAGCCTCCTTTCAGAATCATTTAATTTTCCAGACAGCTTGTCAAGCTAAAACAAAACCTTTTAAAACATGTCTCTCCTGTGTTCTGCTCTATTCTGGTTGTTTTTGAATTCAAGAACGCATCTCATTAAACACCCTTTAAGAAACATGACTGATCTTAATTAGATAAATACAATAGAGACTGACAGATAGTAATTGGGGAGAGAAAGGTGGAACAATGACTGGGTATGCCACAGACTGGATTCAAACTTGAATTACCTACATGAGCACCTCAATTGTTCAATTTTTATTTTCACATTTCTGTTTTCTTTGTTAAATATTCCTACTGCAATTATGATAATGACCATATTTTCATGTTTTGGCATTGAAAGGAGACATACTGTTTTTCTGTAGAGATGATATAAAAGAGTGATATATATTTATTTCTCCATGTCATCTATCATGAAATAAGTCATCACCAAATGTATTTGCTGTTCTTTTAGGAATTTCCCTAGACTGGTTAGTGGAATACTTATAAGACCTTCAGCAAATTACTCTGTCACTCTTTTTAAAGCGCCACACACACACACACACACACACACACACACACACACACAGGCTGAGTTTCTTCTCAAGCTTTTAAGGCAAGCGTGTCAGAAAGATTGCACGCACCTCATCACTTTCTCATAAACTCTTGGCACAACCTGAAACTCAACTGAGAAAATGAGAAAGAAATAGTTTGCTCATCGCCAAGCGCTGTCAGGTTGCCATGGGCACTTACCATCCAGTTCCTGCGAGGCATACTGACCTTTGACACCACCTTTCTTTTTTCTATCGTAGGTCTGAATGAATGTGCCAACAACAATGGTGGCTGTTCTCATATGTGTAAGGACCGGCAGATCGGCTATGAGTGTGAATGCCCCTCAGGCTACAAGCTGCTGGACAAGAAGACTTGCGGAGGTAAAGCCTCCTACAGAAGTAACAGTTTCAGACCTCTGAATACAATGGACCATTGTCACATTTCAGAGTTTGGAATGTGGAAGTAAACTATAGTGGGGCAAACTTCTATAGAGGTACATGGAAGACCACAGCAAATATTATTTTTGCATTCCCATTTGCTCCAACAGCAAAATCTAAAACACAAAGATCCATGGATTATGGCAATCAGAAGAGAGATAGAGGCCAAATGTAATGTCACTCCCTCAGAAGTTGAATTTGAAACTCTGTTGTAACGGTGTTGGCTTTTTTATTTGTTTATTTTTCATTATTAATTCCAAGGGTAATATACTGTAAGAAAAATGTTAATGTTATAAATTGACATAAAAAAATGTAAATACAAAATAGTTACGCTACTCAATTAAGGCAGAAATGCATCAACACAGTCCGTTAATATCTTAGATTTCAACACTGTGTTGCTGTGGTAATGGGAAATGAAACCATTGCAGTGTCAGAGATTAACTTTATTATTATTATTATTATTATTATTATTAAGGGGCAATATTTCATTTTGTTACTTTTGCCTGGGCATTTTCCCTATACTCTAAAAAAAACAGCAGATTGTAAATTTGTGTCTTACTAAATAAATGAATTCACAATCTGAACAATTATAACTATAAAACCAAACCAAATCAGCATAAAATACCTGTAAATAATGTATTTTTACTGTATCATAAAACAATGAATGCACTTTTAGGATACATTTAATATAACTGTCCTCTCCGAATGTTAGATTATACATCTCTCTACTGTCTACCTTCACAGTAGATTTTTATGTTATCGACTTTTCATGTTTTGGAGTTATTGGGATTGTTTTCTTCACATACAATGATTTTAGAGTTCATTTTTATGATTTTCACTTTTTTTCTTTAAAAAAACACTTCATATTAGCTACACATTCAACAACACAAACCACTGAGAGAGTGATTATAGAATGAATCTACAGCTACAGGTCACTACAGTGTCTGCAAAAGTATTAAACCCATACTAAACCCATCACTAGACAGCCCTTGAATAGAATATTATGAAATGTGTTAACTGTTAGATAAAAAATAAAAAACAAAATCAGAGGAATGCACTAGTGACATTTTTGTGGCCCCACATTGAGTCTGGGTTAATTTCAGACTCTGGACCATTGTACCCATTTTCTCAAGAGCCCACTGTTATACATACATTATGAGCGTCTGTGATTTGTGTACTCTTAGTGTCATCTCCTTGAAATTGATAGTAGAAAAATCCCCAGAGGGTGTTTGCAAGCACCATTTATCTTGTCAGTGGACATCTTACAAAAGCCCCTGTTCTGTGTGTATCTTTGTCATGTTACTAATGCTTTTCTGATGTTCCTTTCCAGACATAGATGAATGTGAGAACCCTGACGCATGCAGTCAAATATGCATCAACCTCAAAGGCGACTACAAATGTGAATGCTATGAGGGTTATGAGATGGACCCAGTTACCAAGACCTGCAAAGCAGTGGGTAAGACACTCCATACCAACTTCTCCATCCAGCGCTGCTCTACAACAATTGTGCCTATGTGCGTTCTACCAGGGTCCAAAATTAACTTTTTGCCATACCTACCAATGGCAGGTAAATAGAGAAATGTTACCAGGCCAAAAATATATATACTTTACACCAGCAATAAAACAATATTTTGCATAATTTCCTTAAAAAAAAAAAAAAATAAAATATATATATATATATATATATATATATATATATATATATATATATATATATATATATATAAAATAACATTTAAACTTAAATCAAATGTTTTTTTTAATTATTTAATTTACTTATATTGTTCTTAAATTGCAATTCTGTTGGCTGGCAGCTGGCCAATAACTCTTTATTTATGCTTTATTTACTCACTAAAGCAACTTTTTACTCACATTTAGCTCTTGGGGAGTGCAAATTTTTGCCAACAAATAGGAGGACCAACAGAAGTTACAGATCTTTGAGAATTTAGTGGAAATAATAATTAAATGTTTAAATTTGTGCTTTTATGATTAGAATATTTAAGGAGATTCAAAGGCTCCATCACAAGACACATTTGCTTCTAAATACAGTATGGAATATTCAGTAGAGAATGAATCCTTCACTACTCAAAAGACATTCCAGGCTGCTTGTTTGCTTTATCAATAAGATGGGGTTGGTGTGAAATGGTTTGCGTTTGAAATGTGAACCTAATAAGCTCATCTTTTTGCGGGGCTTTATTGTCCTCAATTTGCCTGACCAGCCTGCGTAAAACTTCAGTGCATTTCCAGCACTCCCGATGGGCTTGCATGACAGCTGGAGGAGCTCTGTCATTAAGTGCGGTGTGTAAAGCTGGCCAACAAAACCTTTCCCTGGGGCTAAACAGCTCACTGAAAACTTAGTGAAATAATTCATCTCTTCAGATAATGCATTCTGTTGTTCTTGTATTTAAGCTTGTTGTAGCCATTTAGGTCTGTGTGGTAAGTTATTGAAGTAGAGTGGAAGTTGTTAGGGAGGATCAATTTCCTATTAATGCCAGTGGTGGATAGTTAAATGATCAACAAGCATTTATGAGTTTGGTGTTTGGATGTCCACATACTTTTGGGCATATAGTTTATCAGATTTTTGCTTTTTCATAGTCTGTCACTTTTAATTTAGAAGTTGTCTGGCCCATGGTATGCAGGAATGATAGTTTTGTCGACTGTGTGCTAAGATCAGTAAAAAGTAAAAATTCAAAATTGCCAAAACTGGAGATACATGTTTTTCATTGGACAGCGACGAAATACAAATTTCAAATTCACATTTTTGGAATTGTACATTTTAAATTTTACATACAGCCAGCATTTTATAATATACAAATACAACCATTCTTGTTGATTTCCTTGATGAGTGTGAACCAGTGGCACATTCAAAGCATTGTTCGATTTGTTTGAGTGGTCCAACATGTTAATTTCTGGCTCAACCAATGGTGTGAATTTGCTACCTGTGAACAATGGGGAGTGTTTGGAAAAGCTGTTTGGAAACAATTATTGGCTGCTTTTACCTGCACGATCTTAAACTGATTATGTTTAATAAACCAACAACGTGTGGTCATGTAAACGCCTTAAACAGTGTTCCTTTATTGGGGTGTTCCGTTATAAGGTCATAAACGGTTTAAGCAAAAAACTATCCACACAGGTAGATTTTTGACCATTTCCTTGATTTCAAATTGCATTCAAACACCATTAGTGGCATTCTTAACAGCTTATCCAATGTGAGCAAGTATTGTATGCATGCCTAGTTACATTTTGACAAAAAAAGCAGAGAGTAACCCATAATTTCACATGTGACATAAACACGGTTTTCTTGCGTTGTCATATTTGTTTAATAAACTGATTTTGGGTAGTTATCAGCATATTGTTGTGCATAGAAACATGCTCATTATTTTTTTCACAACTGATTTTTTACTGCTACCGTAGTGCAGAAATTAAACTTCACCTTTAAATTAACGTGTAAATCCCAAAACCCTTGTGTGCTAAATGACAAGTCACATTAGGATATAGGAATAAGGATTGAAACAATGACTTATTACTCTATATATCCATTACAATACAGGTTCAAGGCTAGCAAGAATTTAGGAGCTCTTTTGCCCTTTACCTAAAACAAACCTTTAGTCACAGTACTGTAGAATCACCTTCAGAGTGAAGATATCTAGATCGCATATGGCCATATGAGAAAGTGCTGAGATGTGTCTTTCTGAAAAGAAACTGCCATGACACCAAAGATGGTCAGCGTGCTACTTTATGTAAATCTGATGCAGCTCAACTCTCACTTTTCACTCTTTCTCTCCTTCTGTTTCAAAGATTGCCACAAGTCCAACAGATGGGAAGATTGATTGAACCTTGACTCATGTTGTAAATGAAAATATTTTCTTAAAATACAGTGGTCTGTGAGGGCTTTCTAAGGAGGGGAAGAAAATGTTCTCCCTCCATCATTCAAACCACAATCTATGTACCTTTCCAACCCAGAAGCACCTTTTAGCACTTCAGTGAAAACAGCATTTGGCTGTGACTAGATCAAGTGTGAAAGAGTGAGAGATGGATGATGAGATGAGGAGAGAGGCGAGGAGGAGAAGAATAACAGAGACATGAGATCTCATCTGTCAGCTCAACTCATCCCCTCTCCATCACTGTCAAACCTGAATGCTTTTCTTGCACGCTCACAGCGACATCTGACCACACAGCATCTGCTGCTCATTATGCTCACTCTCTCTTCCTCCCTCACCCCCCTTGTTTTCATGCTCTTTCTGTCTTTCCCTTCGTCTGTCACACTTTTGGACCAAAAGACATCCCTGGATCATTATTAAGTCATGTGAAGGAACCTCTTGCTGACAGGAATGGAAGAAAAGTATTTTTCGCTGAGGCTGAAACCTGAAAAATGCTGTCTTTTCTGGCAGTATACTGAAGTAGGAAGGCATCAAGGCATGTCCAAATCTAGTCACTGCGTAATGTCCTGTCGGCTGAGATTTCTCGATCTGACCGTTTTTTTAAGGCAACATAGATGTACAGGATGCTTTGTCTGCCTGCTGTATAAACAAGGTCATACCAGCCCAGGATAGTCAAGCTGGTTTTTGGAACACAGTAGCTGGACAGACCATGGGTTCCCACAAGCTTAGCCAAAGTAGTCTGTCAGCTCCACCAGGTTGACCAAGATGGTCTACCCAATCAAGACCCCACAAGTTAGCTGTCCAACTGATCAACCTTCTAAACCACAGTAGCTTAGACCAGCTTTGACCAGCTAATTACCATAAATAGTCTGCTTTGACCAGCTAGAACCCTGTAAAACCAGCTACCACAAGAAAGTGGTTTTAGCTTTACCAGTGTTGTGGAGTAGCTAACTAAAAGCAGCAATGCTACTAACTTAACTACCTTTTTCAGTGGCATGACAGTAGCTCACAATAGTTTTCCAGATGAGCTACATTTTCCATGGAGTAGTGGTGTAGCATCACAAAATGCTACATTTGGAAAAAAAAAACACATTTGTAAAAGCAGCAATGGAGCCGAGGGAGTAATCAAACATGATTACATAAACTAAAGGACACTCTCTCATGTAGTGCTGGGAAAACTAAAACATTTAAGTGAATCAGTTCTTCCGGACAGTTCATGTAAATGAACCAGTTCACATAAGAGATTCACTGATTCACTTGAGCTCTGTGCAGCCTTAATGGGACCTTGCCTTCTTTTGGTTAAAAATTAACAAATTGCCATTATTGATTGAGTACATAAACAATCAGTGTTCAAAACAATGTCCTTACCTGGATTCACTAAGGTAAGCCTATAAAAATGATTTGTATTTTGTATTTGCTGTCGTGTTCGATTTGGTGCGAAATCGCTGGCTTATGACGTACATCCTTGTGTCATACATGTCCGTGAACATAGGAAAGAAGAACAGGCTGTCTTGTTCCCATGTAAATAGTAGATGGTGGTAATGCACTGTTTTAATTTGCGAGTAGCCATTAAAAAGAAGAAAGAAACCACAGTTCAGTTGAGTCACACTGACACTGTTCCGGACAGCTTTGCAACAATCTGGATGGACGATTATCTGTTATCCGTTTGGCGAAGTTGTATACCTGCTTTAATGCTTGGATATGTTGTCTGATAGGGTTGTTGAAGCTAACATTGGTTGTCATGCTTGTATGAATCGAACAGTACTCGTGTGTAAACATGATGTAGCTACGTTGTTGGGGGGAGTTACTGTGACATGTTTACCAATATTTATGACTTCTGAAATCGTCATGGTTACTTGTGTAACCTCCGTTCCCTGATGGAGGGAACGAGACGTTGTGTCGATGTAGTGACACTAGGGGTCACACTTGGGAGCCCGAGACACCTCTGGTCTTTGATAAAAGGCCAATGAAAATTGGCGAGTGGTATTTGCATGCCACTCCCCCAGACATACGGGTATAAAAGGAGCTTGCGTACAACCACTCATTCAGGTTTTATGCTGAGGAGCCGAGACAAGGTCCGTCCATTTCAGCGGGTAGTTCAGCATTGTGGCAGGAGGGACACAACGTCTCGTTCCCTCCATCATGGAAAGGAGGTTACACAAGTAACCATGACATTCCCTATCTGTCACTCACTCTACGTTGTATCGATGTTTTGTCGATATAGTGACACTAGGGGTCCCTATACAAAACGCCGCAACTGGCCGAACTGTGTTACGTGAACTGGTGGTGTGTGACGGGCAGACCACTGTGTGCCTCGTAGCCAGCCCACCAGGCCGACGCATAACCTCCCACAACATAGTTATGAGTGTTGAACGGCCCTTTGGGGACAAGTCGACTACCCAAAGATAGAGAAAGGCTAGCCCAGTCGTGGCCTCTTTTCCCCTTCTTTTTTTTCCACTCCCTAAAAAAAGGGGTAATATCTGACTAGGCCGACCAGGTCTAGTCAGGGGGTGTCCCTCCCAAGGGGAGGACACCGCGGAGACCACACCTCGCCCAGAGAGAGGGGGGATATTTAAGTGGAAAATACGTCACATGCTCTTGCTGAACTATGTCAGAAGTATGTCATGTGGAGAAGTCTCATGGTAGGTCCTACCCAATGGGGGAGTTACTACAAACATGGAGACTGTGGAAGATGGGCCTCTGCCCAAGGAAGACGCAGTTTGCCAACAGGGAAATGAATTAGCGGAAGATATACATCGCATGGGGTTGCCTACAGGGAACCGCCACATGTGGAGCACCTACCCCAGAACAGGACTCTTAGCTAGCACGTGCACTGGGCCGGCAGCGAGTCTCTCCGAAAACTCGACTGCCACAGGGCTCGGAGGAAGTCAATCAGGGAACATAGTTTGTGAACACTACTGGGAGTTAATGGCGCACATCTTCAGCTCAGAGGAGGTTAAAGGCGCTATGTGCAAGCGATACACCTGGCCGGCTATCCCGGGCTTATCCGCTTGTATTGCGTGCCAGTACCCGGGACGAAACCGGTTCCACCCGGAGATTGTAGAACCTCGCAAAGGTGTTGGGTGTTGCCCAGCCCGCTGCTCTGCAAATGTCTGTTATAGAGGCACCGCTGGCCAGGGCCCAGGAGGCCGCTACACCCCTGGTAGGATGGGCTAGTAGCCCTACTGGGGGCGGCACGTCCTGGGCGTGATATGCCATAACTATGGCGTCAATGAGCCAGTGGGCGATCCTCTGCTTGGAGACAGCGCTTCCTTTCTGCTGTGCACCAAAGCAGACAAAGAGCTGCTCAGAGATCCTAAAGCTATGCGTGTGATCCAAATAGATGCGTAAAGCACGCACCAGACACAGAAACGACAGGGCTGGGTCTGCCTCCTCCTGGGGCAGCGCTTGCAGGTTCACCACCTGGTCCCTAAAAGCGGTCGTGGGAACCTTGGGCACATAGCCCGGTCAGGGTCTCAAGATCACATGAGAGTAGCCCGGACCGAACTCCAGGCATGTTTCTCTGACAGAGAACGCTTGCAGGTCTCCTACCCTCTTGATGGAGGTGAGTGCAGTTAGGAGGGCAGTCTTCAAGGAGAGTGCCTTAAGCTCAGCTGACTGCAAAGGCTCAAAGGGGGCTCTCTGTAGACCCTGAAGAAATACAGAGAGGTCCCATGAGGGAACGAGGCGCGGTCTGGAGGGGTTCAGCCTCCTGGCGCCTCTCAGGAACCTGATGATCAGGTCATGCTTCCCTAAGGACTTACCGTCCACTGTGTCGTGGTGTGCTGCTATAGCGGCAACATACACCTTCAAGGTGGAAGGGGACAGCCGCCCTTCCAACCTCTCTTGCAGGAAGGAAAGCACCGATCTGACTACGCATCTCTGGGGGTCTTCCCATCAGGAAGGACACCACTTAGCAAACAGACGCCACTTAAAGGCATACAGGCGCCTCGTAGATGGGGTCCTAGCTTGAGTGATCGTGTCTGCCACCGCTGGTAGCTCGCCAGAATGCGTTTTTGCGTCAGCATCTTGAATGGGAGTCTGTGTAAAGCCCGGTTCAGTACTCGCAGGTCCAAGATTGGCTGCAACCCAACGTCTTTTTTCGGTATGATGAAGTAGGGGCTGTAAAACCCCTTCTTCATCTCCGCCGGAGGGACAGGTTTTATCGCACCCTTCCATAGGAGGGTGGCGATCTCGCGTGCAAGGTAGAAGCGTTTTTGTCCTTCACTAAGGTGAAGTGGATACCGCTGAACCTGGGCGGACACCTGGCAAACTGAATCACGTAGTCTAGTCGGACGGTCCGGATCAGCCATCGCGACAGATTGGAAAGCGCAAGCCACACATCCAAGCTCTGCGCGAGGGGGACAAAAGGGACAACCTCGTCGGACGTACCGGCAGGTGGGGTCTCGCAGCGGGGCGGAGCGGAGCTCGAGGTGCCACATCATGACGTGGCCGTGCTGAGTCTAGGGACATCGAAGCACTTACTTGGCTCCTTGTGACCACCCCCGGAACAGCCTGGGACGGGGGAGGAAGAGGCCTGTCCTTGCAACCCAGTGGAGACTGTCACATCGGGGGCGGATCTGTGCCACAGCTGGGCGCACAGGGGCGGGGAGACTGCCGCTGGAGCGCCAATCCTGCAAGGGTAAAAAGGTGGACGGTGGTCGTGATGACGGCCATGCACACCAGGTATGTGACCCAGGGAACGAGGAAACCGCTCTTTCGCTGAACTGTTGGGTACCGCAGCCACTTGGGCATGCGGCGAAATCAAATGAAAAGGCAACAAAAGATTCTCCACCCAGCCCTCCACCGGGGGATGGAGTGGTCTTACTACCAGCTCCAAAGCAGTGGGTTTTGTCGACCCTGAGTCACCCGTCTCAGGGGCGCTTTGAAGCCTTTTGTGGGTTCTTGGCGGCCAGCCGTGAGACGGTTGGCGTCTGCTTCCTGTGGTGGGCTCCACGCCGGGGCCAGGCCAAAGGGGTGGGCTGCAGCGGAGCTGGTGCAGTCACCACAGGGGGACGCCCTTGGCAACGAGCAGGCGGGGTGCCGGATCTTGAGCCACGCCGGGGCAGGATATGCCGGATAGCCTCCGTCTGCTGCTTCACCATCGAGAACTGCTGGGCAAAGTCCTTGATGGTGTCACCGAATAGGCCAGCCTGGGAGATAGGGGCAGCAAGGAACCGTGTCTTGTCGGCCTCACCCATCTCGACCAGGTTGAGCCAAAGGTGGCGCTCCTGGACCACTAATGTGGACATCGCCCGCCTGAGAGACCGTGTCGTGACCTTCGTTGCCCGGAGAGCGAGGTTGGTCGCTGAGTGCAGTTCCTGCATCAGATCTGGGGCGGAACAACCCTCGTGCAGTTCTTTTAGCGCCTTGGCTTGGTGGACCTGCAGGAGAGCCATGGTGTGCAGGGCAGAGGCGGCTTGTCCAGCAGCACTGTAGGCTTTGGCCGTCAGGGATGACGTGAACCTACAGGGCTTGGACGGGAGCTTTGGGCGTCCGCGCCAGGTGGCAGCGCTCTGCGGGCATAGGTGCACCACGAGCACCTTATCCACCGGGGGAATTGCTGTATAGCCTCTGGCCGCCCCGCCATCGAGGGTAATGAGGGTGGGGGAACTGAGAAATCGGGACCGGGCAGTAAAAGGTACCTCCAACAATTTTGTCAGCTCCTCATGCACTTCCGGGAAGAAAGGCACTGGAGCGGGGCGTGGCTTCTTTGAGCGGCGCCACGAGCCCAGGAACCAATCATCGAGCCGCGAGGGTTCCGTGTGTGCCGATCAATAGACCCGAATTTATTCATTTTCAATGAGAGGTTGTTTTTGGAAATGACATGAGACAATGACATGAGTAGATCCGACAAAGCTAAACAGAGTTTATTCAAATGCGTACCAACGCGATGAGGCGACTACCTATGGGAGAGCAGATAGTAATGCTCTTGTGACTCGCCTCCTGATACAGTTGAATACAGCTACGAGGTGATTTAATTGCTCTCAGTGTGAGCGGCCCTTTAGACAGTGAGAGAGTTACCCAAACCGTGGTTGAGGCACACTGTATCCTCAACAGATCATGAGATGTCCAGATGCAATGAGCTTTTTAGAGAAAAAACTATAATAGAGGGCATGAAAAGGAGAGGGTTTGGGCAACAGATTTTTTCTCAGGAGCTCAGCTCGTTTTGTGACGTGTGTGTGACTGGCAGGAAATGAATTACACCTGTATCAAGGAGCGACAGGGGAGGTAGAGGGGACCAAGTGACTCGGAAACAGGGAGATTGCCCTTGCTGCTATATAGAGTATGAACTAATGGGGTCAGTGATATTCTGGGTTGGCATGACTGAGCACCAAACCACAGTGACTAAGCTGCCCAGCAGTATACACACACACACTCATATCTGCATGCACACCCCAGTGCAGGGTAATTACCTGGAAACGGTCATTCTAACTGTGGCCACTTGACAATAACCCAGAAACGTGAATCAAATGGGCAGCAGGTGTACTGCACACATACACCAAAACATTCATGGATGAACTATTACTGCTATTCACTTTGCAAACACACACAATCAGTTAGGTTAAAGTCATTGCAAAAATGTGAAGGCAGTTCTGAGAAACTGGGGGGACTCTGTACATGTATACTCTCTTTGTCTTTCTGCTTATAAATAGTATGAGCTAGTGAAAATCAGCCACTGTGCTTGCTGTTAAAATATAATATGCCCTAATGTATTTACCCATCTGAGAAGACTTTTTTTTTTTTTTTTAACTGTAATCCTTGCTTTTTACTGTAATCCCAGCTTTTTTTTAGCTTCTCTCTCAAAACATTTGCATTCCAGCTTAATAAATTACACTATGAATCATTCTCCTCCTCAGGGAGCATTTTAAATATTCAAGTTATAGTGTTTTACCTCAGCTGTATAGTGTGTCTAGGCACTGATAGTGCTGGAATCCAATTGGCCATTGTGCATTGTGTATTACGTGCAGTTGACCAGTTTTTCAATGGCACAAGGCTATTGGTAAATTTTGGAATTGACGCAAAGGGAATCTAATGCCACTGATGCCATTAATCTCAAAATGGTCAAATACTGATTAATCACTTACTTTGACCATATTAACTCTGTACAAAAGGTCAAATTTCTTCGCTTCCATTGAAGCACACAAAAAATTGCTCTTTGGAAAATTCTAATTTATGCTGGGATATGGTTTGTCAGGTTTTGCACAAACCTCTGGAGTCCATGCCAGCTTGAGTGCATGCTGTAAGTAAAGCTATTGTTGTTTTTGTTTTATTTTAATTTTTTGTGGATTTTTCTCCCCCTTTTCTCCCCAATTTGGAATGCCCAATTCCCAGTGCACTCTAAGTCCTCATGGTGGCATAGTGACTCACCTCAGTCCAGGTGGCGGAGGACGAATCTTATCACGTGGCTTGTTGAGCGCGTTACCGCGGAGACCTAGCACATGTGGAGGCTTCACGCTATTCTCCGCAACATCCACGCACAACTCACCATGCACCCCACTGAGAGCGAGAACCACATTATAGCGAACATGAGGAGGTTAACCCAACGTGACTCTACCCACCCTATTGGTTGCTTAGGAAGCCTGACTGGAGTCACTCAGCACGCCCTGGATTCGAACTTGTAACTCCAGGTGTGGTAGTAAGCGTCTTTACTTGCTGAGATACCCAGGCCTAGTAAAGCTATTGTTATGCTTATAATATAATAAAAAAGGACCTGTATTTAATAAAATAAAAAAATGCAAACTAGAAACTAAAACCACAAGTTGACTCAGACTTTTGAACGGTACTATAAATTATTGTATTACACATACACTGGTGGCCAAAAGTTTGGAATAATGTATAGATTTTGCTGTTTCAGAAGGAAGTTGGTACTTGAATTCACCAAAGTGTCATTCAACTGATCACAAAGTAGACAGGACATTACTGATGTAAAAACTAGCACCATCACTATTTGAAAAAAGTCATTTTTGATCAAATCTAGACAGGCCCTATTTCCAGCAGCCATCACTCCAACACCTTATCCTTGAGTAATCATGCTAAATTGCTAATTTGGTACTAGAAAATCACTTGCCATTATATCAAACGCAGTTGAAAGCGATTTGGTTTGTTAAATGAAGCTTAACATTGTCTTTGTGTTTGTTTTTGAGTTGCCACAGTATGCAATAGACTGGCATGTCTTAAGGTCAATAATAGTTCAAATATGGCAAAAAAGAAACAGCTTTCTCTAGAAACTCTTCAGTCAATCATTGTTTTGAGGAATGAAGGCTATACAATGCTTGAAATTGCCAAAAAAACTGAAGATTTCATTCAAAGGTGTTCACTACAGTCTTCAAAGTCAAAGGACAACTGGCTCTAACAAGGACAGAAAGAGATGTGGAAGGCTAGATGAACAACTAAACAAGCCTTACATGTCCTCAGCTGACAGCTTCATTGAATTCTGCCCGTTCAACACCAGTTTCATGTACAACAGTAAAGAGAAGACTCAGGGGTGATGGCCTTATGGGAAGAATTGCAAAGAAAAAGCCACTTTTGAAACAGAAAAACAAAAAGAAAAGGTTAGAGTGGGCAAAGAAACACAGACATTGGACAACAGATAACTGGAAAAGAGTGTTATGGATCTTAACCCCATTGAGCTTTTGTGGGGTCAGCTAGACTGTAAGGTGCGTGAGATGTGCCCAACAAGACAGCCACATCTATGGCAAGTGCTACAGGAAGCATGGGGTGAAGTATCTGGACAAACTGACAGCTAGAATGCCAAGGGTCATTGTTGCACGTGGAGGATTATTTATTTTTTTATTGTAATAGTAAATTTTCATGTTAATAATGTCCTGACTATACATTGTGATCAGTTGAATGCCACTTTGGTGAATAAAAGTACCAATCTGGTTCCATAAGAGCAAAATATGTACATAATTCCAAACTTTTGGCCGCCAATGTACGTGCTTACATTTAGCAAGTTATACACTCTAGATGCTGAAATTAAACATAATAAAATGAAATACTTTCTCAACAATATTAATATTCCAATATTAACTAATGAGAAGGCTAAAGCCATTGAACTACCAGCACTCTCTGAGTGATCTTCATAAAGCCTCACTTAAGCCTAATGATAGGTCTGTTGGTCTGAATGGACTGCTGTGTTCTGTAAAACCATTGGCATCTTCTTTCACAATTTTGTATAGACTTGTTAGTGAAATCTTTTCCCCTAACATGAATACCGCTCAAATCACCTAGATCTTTCATCGCCTGTAACAACAAGATTATCTGTAAAGCTCTTGCACTCAAATTAGAAACTGTCATCTCTAAACTAGTACATCCAGATCAGATCAATCAAAAGTAGACATTTATTTGGCAAAATTTGTAACACTCCCACAGTGGTATTCACTCTGGATGCAGAGAATGCATTTGATAGGGTTTTTTGAAACTGTACCACCATCTCTAGATATACAGTACCTTTGCCAATTACAGGCTTCAGTTGAAACTTTACCACCATCTCTAGAAATACCTTTAGTCACACTGCCAATTCCAGGCTTCAGTTAATTTATGACAAAACTTTACACAAAACTCATTTTAATCACAAGACGATGCATGTAATGGCACAATCAAAAGACTCAAACCTGTCAGCACTATACCACAGCACAGATCACTAGTTACATCCATGCTATCTGGGGCTGTACATTAGTCTGTAAATTCTGGAGGAAAAAAAAAATCCACAATATCCAGTGCTCTGTACCACAGTACTGACCATGTGTTCCTGACATGGACAGCTGTGGCTTGAAAAACCAAAACTGTAATAGAATTAATTGTAAATTAGTATCTTTGTCTAATTTTTCAGTAAAAAAAAAAAAAAAAATTCTAAATATTTTTAAAACAAGATTCACTGCTTAAGATATTTATACTTGTTTACAGAGAATATTTTGAATATTAAAATATGCAGTGTAGGTTGGCAGGTCTATTTATCTTGTTTTAGTTTTTATTTATTTTTTATTTTTTATGGAATTCAAGTATATGTATATATAAATATGTATATTTCAACATACAGTTGAAGTCAGAAGTTTACATACACTTAGGTTGAAGTCATTAAAACTCATTTTTTGACCACTCTGCAGATTTTTATATTAGCAAACTATGGTTTTGGCAAGTCGTTTAGGACATCTACTTTGTGCATGACACGAGTAATTTTTCCAACAATTGTTTACAGACAGATTGTTTCACTTTGAATTGACTATATCACAATTCCAGTGGGTCAGAAGTTTACATACACTAAGTTAACTGTACCTTTAAGCAGCTTGGAAAATTCCAGAAAATTATGTCAAGCCTTTAGACAGTTAGCCAATTCGCTTCTTACAGGAGGTATACTGAAGTGGAAGTGTACCTGTGGATGTATTTTAAGGCCTGCTTTCAAACTCAGTGCCTCTTTGCTTGAATCATGGGAAAATCAAAAGAAATCAGCCAAGACCTTAGAAAAAAAAATTGTGGATCTCACAAGTCTGGTTAATCCTTGGGAGCAATTTCCAAAAGCCTGAAGGTCTCACGTTCATCTGTACAAAAAATAGCATGCAAGTATAAACCCCAGGGACCACACAGCCATCATACTGCTCAGGAAGGAGACGCATTCTGTCCCCTAGAGATGAACGTAGTTTGGTGCAAAAAGTGCAAATCAATCCCAGAACAACAGCAAAGGACCTTGTGAAGATGCTGGAGGAAACAGGCGGACAAGTATCTACATCCACAGTAAAACGTGTCCTATATTGACATAACCTGAGAGGCTGCTCAGCAACGAAGAAGCCACTGCTCCAAAACCATAAAAAGCCAGACTACAGTTTGCAAGTTCTCATGGGAACAAAGATCTTAATTTTTGGAGAAATGTCTTCTGGTCTGATGAAAAAAATATTGAACTGTTTGGCCATAATGACCGTCGTTATGTTTGGAGGAAAAAGGGTGAGGCTTGCAAACTGAAGAACACCATTCCAACCGTGAAGCATGGGGGTGGCAGCATCATGTTGTGCTTTGCTGCAGGAGGACTGGTGCACTTCACAAAATAGATGGCATCATGAGGAAGGAAAAGTATGTGGATATATTGAAGCAACATCTCAAGAGATCAGCCAGGAAGTTAAAGCTCGGTTGCAAATGGGTCTTCCAAATGGACAATGACCCCAAGCATACCTCCAAAGTTGGGCAAAATGGCTTAAGGACAACAAAGTAAAGGTATTGGAGTGACCATCTCAAAGCCCTGACCTCAATCCGATAGATAATTTGTGGGCAGAACTGAAAAAGTGTGTACGAGCAAGGAGGCCTACAAACCTGACTCTGGTCCATGACTGTTTACACCAGTTCTGTCTGGAGGAATGGGCCAAAATTCCAGCAACTTGTTTTGAGAAGCTTGTGGAAGGCTACCCAATACATTTGACCCAATGCTAGCAAATACTTACAAAGTGTATGTAAACTTCTGACCCACTGGGAATGTGATGAAAGAAATAAAAGCTGAAATAAATAATTCTCTCTACCATTATTCTGACATTTTACATTCTTAAAATAAAGTAGTGATGCTAACTGAACTAAGACAGGGAATATTTTCTATGATTAAGTTTAAATGTATTTGGCTAAGGTGTATGTAAACTTCTGACTTAAACTATATATATATATATACACTGTATACATACATATATATATATATATATAATTCTAGGTAGTAGTGCCTGACCGATATATCGGCCGGCCGATATTAGCCTTTTAGGCATATCGGTAAAATATCGGTATCGGCGTATATTTTACCGATATGCGCCGATATGAAAACTTTTTTTCAGAACATATAATGCAGAAAACAATGCTTTAGAATTGGTGTCATAGCGTAGTTTGTCCAGCAGAGTGTGCTCCATCTCCATTGCAGACAGGGTCTGGTAAGTTAACTAGTTTGTAAAATACATACTGGAAACTTAAAACAATGACCCCATCATTTTCCCTTTTCAATATAACTAATATAACGTTAACCTTGTCCCTGACAACCATGTCACTCATGTCTGTTTGCTGTTAGCCAGCTACAGTTTGTCAGTGCAGTCAGTAATGTAGCAGATTGAAAGGTAAACATCAGAGCATCTTTTTGAAGCTTAGCAGACAATGGTGCAGTAGTGGATTGTGTCTGATTTCATGCTATGTTGTTACGTAGTTGGTGAGACACAATGCTGGAAAGTAAAATAAAAAATGTCCGTCTTTTACTCTCCGTGACAATGAGCTTATAGCTAACTAGCTAATCATGTAGCTACTTTGTCAGCTGAGTGGAAGCTAATGTGTAAACATGTATTCACCAAACTGTTTTGTTCAGGATTCACAGTTTGGTACCCCCTTCAACCGAACAAGTCCAGTCATTGCATTTATAAAATGTAATATTTAAAAGTCTGGTTTTCCACCATTGAAAGTTTCCCCTGAACTTGTATAGCAGAATACGGTGTAACACCACTGATTATCTGTTTATCTTGACTCGGCAGTATTAATATAGTCAGCATTTGACTGATACTAAACAGTACTGATGTTTATTTAGCTATTTATTGTATTTTTATTTATTCTTTATTTCCTCAGTGTTCATTTCTAGAATTTGTTGACAATGTATAATAATAATGTCAAATATTCTTTGATAAAAAAAATTTTGTCTAAGAAATCAGCCTTCTGAGTACCTTTGCATAGTCATATTGGTGCAAAATCGGTGAAAAATCCACATAGAAAAGGTCTGTTTTCATTCCAGCTCAAAAATTAAATATATCGGCCACCATATCGGTAATCGGTGAATTTTCCCTCTCTAATATTGGTGTCGGTATCGGTCTCAAAAATCCCATATCAGTCAGGCTCTAGTAGGTAGGGATGATAGGGACATGTCCCTATCAACTTTCAGCATATCGGAAATGTCCCAACCAACATTTGGGCAATTTTACCAGACAAAAAAATACTTCAACTTTATACTGTTTTTATTTTCATTTTAACAACTATTAAAGGTCCTTAGTATAATTACTCATGTGTAAATTATTGTCCTACCCTACCTCTTCTGAAGCGCATAAACGGTGATGTCGTGTGGCACATGTTACTTTTCTCAGCGCTGTTTATGATGCAACAATCACAGTCTTTTATAAGATTTATATATATATATATATATATATATATATATATATATATATATATATACACTATATTGCCAAAAGTATTCGCTCACCCATCCAAATAATTGAATTCAGGTGTTCCAATCACTTCCATGGCCACAGGTGTATAAAATGAAGCACCTAGGCATGCAGACTGCTTCTACAAACATTTGTGAAAGAATGGGCCGCTCTCAGGAGCTCAGTGAATTCCAGCGTGGTACTGTGATAGGATGCCACCTGTGCAACAAGTCCAGTCGTGAAATTTCCTCGCTACTAAATATTCCACAGTCAACTGTCAGTGGTATTATAACAAAGTGGAAGCGATTGGGAATGACAGCAACTCAGCCACGAAGTGGTAGGCCACGTAAAATGACAGAGCGGGGTCAGCGGATGCTGAGGCGCATAGTGCGCAGAGGTCACCAACTTTCTGCAGAGTCAATCGCTACAGACCTCCAAAGTTCATGTGGCCTTCAGATTAGCTCAAGAACAGTGCGTAGAGAGCTTCATGGAATGGGTTTCCATGGCCGAGCAGCTGCATCCAAGCCATACATGGCAAGTGCTATCTTACGGAAGACACGTTAAAGGAATAATTTACCCAAAATATACAATTATTTTTCATTTTTAGTAAAAAATGTAACTATTGTTCTGTTTCTTACACACACCTATCGTTTCACGCCAGAAGACATTGGTTAACCCACTGGAGTCGTATGGATTAATTTTATGATGGCTATATGTACTTTTTTGGCTATATGAGCTTCAGAAAGTTGGCATCCATTAATTTGCATTGTATGGACCTACAGAGCTGAAAAGTTCTTCTAAAAAATCATAATTTGTGCTCTGCAGAGGAAAGAAAGTCATACACATACTCACATGAGGGTGAGTAAATGATGAGTGAATTTTCATTTTGGGGTGAACTTATCCTTTAAAATTTTAATGATAGTATAAGAGGTGCAAGATTTTAAGATGCTGTTATAACTGCCAATAAATGTTTTATTTCGCACATTGGAGAAGAACATCGAGATAAATGAAAAATAATGCTTTGTCAATAAAATAAGGGATTTGTGATTAAAAAAAAAAAGTCATTAGTTGTAAGCCTAAAGCCTACTTTGTTCACAAGGCCTACTTTATTATAGATGTAGGCCTAAGTGCTGTACATATAAATAAGCAATATGACAAAAGATAATGTGGGAGTGAGGGGAGTTGGAATGCAGAAAGTAGAGAAAAATGTCAGTGTTCCATTCTCACCATAATTTGTTTATCTTGTGATGTCATTTTACACATGTAAATTGTTAATTTACCTAACCCTTTGTTTAGATTTTCATTTATTTAAAGCTGGATAATATATTTTACAGTATGTCATTTCATGTCCCTTGAATATCATTTTCTCATGGTAAATCTTCTTGAAAAATATCAAATTTGATTTTGACCCATTAATCTTAGATTTATCGCATCACATATCACTGTCACATTATCCAAGTTCATCGCATATCACATTTTTCCTCAAAGACATGCAGCCCTAGTGGTCAGTTTTTAATTTGTTTATTCTTTAGAAATAAAAAAAAATCCAATATTTAGTATGGTGGGGCAGAGAAATAAGAAATTAGTTTTATGAAGTAAAACTGTTATTTTGCCTATATTACCAGACTCACTTTTTCACATTATCTTAATACCAACATTTTGAATATTACAGTATCCTTGCTATACTGTATGTCCCTACCAACTTTCAAAACAAACCTACGCCCTTAGATCTGACTGCCAACTGGATTTTTTTTAGCTGTGACAATTTACTTGCACAATGACAATGACAATGGCTTCTTCTTGCAAACACTTTTCTGGAGTTGATTATGGTCCACCCAGAGACCAGACGGGATCGTTGTTTGTGGAATATCTTCAGCCAAAAGTGACTGAAAATTGACTTCTGATGATGTTCATTCCACTTGTTCCCATCTCTTCTGTGTGGGTATGCAGAGATAGGGTGACCAACTTCTCTTTGAGTTATGGTTACGATAACTCTGTACACCGCACAGATGCAGAGTTTGTGCTGAACGCGCTCATGTTTCAGGTCCTCTTGGGTCAGCACATAAGGATTATGTGGCCCTGCACGATACCACTGTGAGTAGAAGTGGAGTCGGCAACATTACATTAAGGGCCTGGCAGCGGACATTGATAGCATCGCCTTGTACGACACTTTCTCAGTCTTCGGGAAAGTGCAGTCCTGAAAGGTGGTTAGAGACAAGAATGGGTCTAAAGGCCATGGCTTTGTCCATTATACAACAATGAAGGCTGCCGAGAAGGCAGTCAACGAGCTTAATGGCATGATGCTCAGTGATAAGGTGGTTTCCATATGCCATGTCAAGCCATATCAGGAGCATCAGGCCAAACAAAAGGCCAGGCTAAAAAATCCAGACAAAGAAGAGAAGGAGAGCTGTTACCCGGAGGTGAGTCTGTATGTTTCAAATTTTCAGTACATCTTGGATAGTTAACAACTGTGTGGATTGTTCTCTTAATTTGGAACCATCACCAGTTCCAAATTAATGATGGCGAATGGACGAAACCAAGGCTTTATGTTTGTTAGCCTTCTCCTCTCTTGAGGCTGCAACCCAGGCTCTGTACACAATGAACAGCCATATTGTCAGCACCAGGATGTTGAGAGTTGAATTGTCCAAGAGTGTGGAGAAGAACCACGAAACTGCCAACCAGTACAGCTCTGAAATGCCTGATGCTGTGGTTAATTCGATCATGGAGGACAACTCTGAATTTGCATTGTAGATTCAGAATTTGCATTGCTCTGCCAGTCCAGCACCCCGACCAGCCTGCTCTCCCCTCTGAGAACTTTATAGCCATCATCCCAAAGGTTGACCAGCTGGCTCCTGGTGAAAAGATGGATGAATCTGCCAAGACTGTCAACTCTATAGATGGAATAGCTTTAGATGATGGTGCTGATGGAAATTATCCATTTGATGATGGAAAACTTTTCAAAGACTTCCCTGAAATTGGATTGTTCATCAACTCCAGGATCAAAGTGATCATGGAGTGTGCCGTTAACTCCATGATGTCATCAGCTGGTACCCTGTACACCGTACCTGACAGCCAATCAGCTGCTGTGAGAGCAGCTCTTTAGGAGGATGGTGACTCAAGTGAGTAGACATCATCGTGGGAACCCTGGCTGAGAAATTATCTGGAAAGTTCTGTGAGAACAGTTGTAAAGAGCCCTACAACCTGGTGTTTCCTTGGACTTTGGCCCCTAGAATGCATGAGGCGCTGATGGTTCTTCTGTTCCAGATGTATAAATGCAGTTTATATATATATATATATATATATACACACTACCGGTCAAAAGTTTTGAAACACTTACTCATTCTTTATTATAATTTTTAATATAAGTCATCAAAACTATGAAATAACATAAATAAAACTATGGGAATTATGTTGTGACTTAACAAAATCCAAAATAAATCAAAACTGTGTTATATTTTAGCATCTTCAAAGTAGTCACCCTTTGCCTAGAATTTGCAGACATGTACTCTTGACATTTTCTCAACCAACTTCTTGAGGTATCACCCTGGGGTGCTTTTTAAATAGTATTGAAGGAGTTCCCATCTATATGCTGGGCACTTATTGGCTGCTTTTCTTTATTATTTGGTCCAAGTCATCAATTTCAAAAAATTTTGTTTTATTTATTAAATTTTAGTTTTATAATTAAATGAATTAATATGGTGGCACAATTATATTTTTGTCTACAAAACTAATTTAAAACATTTAAGCATACACCTTCAGATTAAAAGATTTTTAAGATCATGAGAAACATTTCAGTCAAGTGTTTCAAAACTTTTGACCGGTAGTGTATATTGTGCCAAAAATGTCTTGGTGTTCAAAAAAAAACTGCAAAGAAATGTTTTGTGTGTGTGTGTGTGTGTGTGTGTGTGTGTGTGCAATAATTATGATTATATTACATTTCTGGAATTTAATCAATACTTATTTTACCAAATATTTACTAAAAACTACAACTTAAAAACAAAACATGTGCCTTATTAATTGACAAGGCTGTAGGCAGATTTTGGAACTAACGCAAGGGGAGCACTTTTGGTAAATCAATCAAGAAGGCACAGTTATTGGCCGTTGTTGATAGCCTCAATATTTCCAGATATCAGCTGATTAATCAACCTATCACTAGGTAAGATATAACCCTTCGTCAGACCCTAATTCTCTCTCTCACACACAGCAGTGTTAGTGTGCCCTTCTAACACACGCACAAGCACACACACTTCCCCAAGAGGATTAATTACCATCCAGTCATGGTAAAGCTCCTCTCTTGTTTTTCGTAATCATACCAGCATATGATCCTAGATTTGGTTTTGTAAAAGCACCTAAGTCATGTCCACACCCTCATGTTTATTACTTTTTAATGCAAGTATAATGACTGTCCTGCTGTTCCCATTGATCAAGAGCTCTCGTGCTTTTTCGATATCACTCACATGTTATTACCAGGTTTAACACAACATGATAGTCGGCTATAATGGCATGACAGTACTTAAATTCTGCATTATTGGGGGTGGGGGGCGGGGGGGATGTTTGAGGAGGATTCTGGGAAAATAGGTCTATTTAAGGCGAACAGAGCAGCCTGTGTGATGAAGCAGAGAAGAACTATGGTCCATGTGACTCCATGTGACTTTGCTCTGATAGAAGGAGAACCTCTGTAGAGGCCACTGAACAAAGTTAAGAGCAATTCTGAAAAGCAATCTAACAAAGAAACCGGGAGATTGGGGGAATGTGTCTGGCTACAGCACATGCAGCCAAATGTTTTGACCGTGGACATGGAAAACATACAGTAGAGTGTGTGTGTGTACTTCATTTCTCTCAAGCATACAGTATAAGATCTTTACAATACTGTGCAGCATTGGTGTCAGTGGCGCTCCCGATTGCCAGTGCAATCTCATCAGCAAGCCAAATCTTGACTCCCTGATTGTGATGAGCCCAAGTATACAACTGATCAATTGGCCACTGATGGAATGTTTTCCATTTTCCTCATAGGTAAAAGCCCATACCTCATGTTCACTAACCGCCATGAGATCCGTCGCATTGACCTGTTGAAGAAGGACTACACACAGGTAGTGCCGACCTTGAAGAACGCTGTGGCCCTAGATGTGGATGTCACCACCAACAAGATGTACTGGTGTGACCTCTACCATCGCAAGATCTACAGGTACTCATAAAATCACACATCTAAATAACAAATAAGCACAGCTTGATATAATGTTGCCTACTTGCAACTCGACAGCCGTTTAGTCGTTATTTTAAAAAGGGTCATTTGCAATTAGTGTTAAATATACAGGTGGGAGGAGACTGTTGAAGGCATTGACATACTTTTCCCACCCCCTCTCAACCAGCTGATATTTAAATACATGAGAACAGCTGCCACAAACTCACTGTAGATTTTCTGAAAGCAATCAGCTTCATGGAATGAGAAAATTATGTGCACATTTTCATACAGGTTTACTCTGGGTTTCCTATCTGTAAAACTTGTGTGTGTTGAAATGTGAGATGAACCATTCCTTCTAAACTTGTTTTCAGAGAATATATATTGAATTAAGTTTATTTTTCCCCATTTCTACCTGTTTTACCCACAACATTCCCCATTGGCAAATTGATTTGCTCTAATGTTAAGCATACTTTTGTTGTTGTTGTTGTTAGGATTACGCTTAAACAAGATGTATCAATTAATGTAAATTCCTACCCCTGTTATTCCCTGACTTAACTCAGAATAATTTTTGTCCTTATGAAAGGACATTTCAGATCGTTATGGGAGGTCTTGTGATCATTAATAACCCAAAACAACCAATTAACAAAGTCTTATCTTATCAGTCAGACACCAGCCTGTCACACTGCCTGCCTGTGTGAAAACAGCTGTTGAAAACTTTACCACCGTTTGTCCTTTACTGTCCAAGTGTGCAAGCTGCCCTGTCAGGCTCGGGTCTCTGCCTCACTTCCTGACTCACGCTGAGTCACATCAGCCTGTAGGAGCATCTCTAAATCATCTCAACCACACCATATGCTTGCCATAATTTACCTCCTACAATAATGCTTGCTATTACTCTCCCCTTCTGCCCTCAGGATGGCTCATACTAGGATGGAATACAACAGTTCATTATCACTTTATAAATTCCTCAGTAGAGCACTCAGAAGAATAAAGGAAGCTTGTCTTCAGGGAGTTTAATATTGTGTGGTCAATGGCAGAGAGTTGACGTGAATTTAAGAATGGTGGATATTGTAATACAAATAGACTGATATAACAGTGACAGACAGACAAACGGATGGATGGATGGATGGATAGATAGATAGATAGATAGATAGATAGATAGATAGATAGATAGATAGACAATAAATACAGAAAAATTAGAAATGTACATGTGACGAGGAGGAGGGCGTGGCCGGGCCGTAAGGATGGACACCCAGCGCTGAATCATCCCAATCAGCCGGGAGAGGGATAAAGAGGAGCCAGAGATGCCAGTTCAAGAGAGGGAGAGAGAGAGAGATGCATGAAGTTGTGTGTTATAAACTAGATACACAATATACGCCATATACATCATAATTCATAGACAAAATTAGTGTAAACATTATAGTTAAGAGTAAGAAATAGAGTATCATATTACAACTTTTACAACTATTTCTATATGTTTTAAACCAAATGCACAGTGACATATGCACATAATACTGTATGCAAATGTAGTATATTGAACATTGATTGGCAAAAAGTATGCATTGGACATTTATTATGTTGTCAGATGATAAAATGTAAGATGTCAGTTGACAGTTGTTACTGGCAATGAGGGCCATTGCGGTATGATTCTGCAATGTTTCTGCTATGAAATACATTTCAAAACTCCTTGTTTAAGACTGCTTAAAGCATCTTTGATCTGTCTGTTTATGAGGGTTATGTGGTTATTGATCTGACCATTGCTGTCAGTTGCTGTCTGCAAGTTGTTTACATAGGGAATCTTGGATCACCAGCATGATTATTATTATTATTATAATTTTAGTTTGAAACCAGGCAGTAAATGTTTTAGCATCAAGGTTTTATTGCTTTGATTAGTTCCAATTAGCATCAGCATGGGTCAATGTGACGCAGTTACGCTGTAATTAAGATCTCAGAGTTAACCGAAACTAAAGCAGTTAAAGAAACAATCTGTTGCTCTTGCTGATCAAATACATCTTTGTTGATCCTGGTGTGAACACAAAACACCCTGGTTTGGGCTTTTTTAGATGGTTTGATTTACTCTACCTTGTTACACCATTATCTAACCAGGCGCAATGTGACAGGTCATTTTGTCTGTTTACTTGCTTTCTTTTTCTGCCTCATCGCTCTGAGTACCCCCGCTCAAAGTGAAGTCCCATTGGTTCAAAATCCTGCTCCACATACTGTAGGCGTATATTAAACATCAAATATGTTTTGATTAGCTGTGATTGTGTTGTGCCGTGTCACACAAAATTTTCACTTTCAGTTGAGACAGATAAATTATTTTTGCTGGAAACTTTTTGCAATGGACACTTTAATAGCACTTCAAAAACCTCATATACTGTAGATGGTAAATTCATTTTTTGTCTGTTGCAGTGGTCCATCACTGATCATATTATAAGTTATCTTTTATTACTATCGTTATAATGAAACGAGCACCTGTCATTGAGTAATTGACATCAATTTATATTCAACATCTCATCGTTTTTGCCACTGTTATTTAAGTGCAGAATTATTATATTCTACCTAAGCATCTCCTACACACTTTTTCTCCTTGTTTTGTCTCTTTGGTGAATCAGTGGCATTAGATCCTGATCTAGAGAACCGGTTCCTATTAATAGAGCTCCTTGTAAGAGACAGAGAGATCACAAGAGGAATGTTCCTTTGCCTTATGCTGCCTCTGTCCTTGTTATTCAATTAAGATCCACTTTGAGAAGTATATTTCATAGTCTTGCTCTTATAAGTGGAAAAAGACCCATTTTGATGGCTGTTGGAGCAGCATCTGGTAAAGGCACTCTCAGTTAAATGACTGCAAATGGAACATTACCAGGTGATAACCCCAACCCACTTCCTCATCATCAGTGACAGGTGACACTTAAGTGACGTGTTGCTTTGTTATGAATGCTACTTCATCAAATTAGTCTTAGTCTGTAACATGTGAGTCCTATTTCCAAGTGCAGTCAACCTGGGTTTTTCCTGTTATGCAAAATCCTTTGGACTTTTAAAAAATGATTTTGCTGGTGTTGTAATTAAGGGAAGTTTTTTCTGTAAAAGAGTATACCAGACTTTCAAAAATATGTTTTGGTCAAGCATGGGAACTTATTTAATTAAGACTTGATTATTTACACTGTGGCAAGATGCCTAATAGGATGGAAATAAAGAGCAAAGTTTAGATTAAGAGTTAGCTCACATGAGTTATTTTTGTTATTTTTACCCATCTTTTAAAATGTTGATATTAGCATTCCGATTTCTGTCATTTTAACAGGTTGGAACTAAAACCACAGAACATCACCGAATATGTAAAATCCATTGGAAGTACTTGCGTATTGATGTTTGTGCTGTTGTTTTACCATCATATCTGATGTCACTCTCTGGAGGATGATGTTAGTGTGGAACTGGATTTGTTAGGGATATTACAAAAGACTAAGCGGATGGAAGCTGATATCGAGGATGCAGGACAAACCCATGAATTGATCACTAATTTCTAAGAAACCATGTTTTGTATGTATATGATGGGGACTTAAAATTGTACTGCACAGCAGGAGTGACCCTGAGAAACAGTTTTTCACACAGATGTTGCTTCACTTTGCTGCCTTTGTATACATAAACAACAGCTGGGTGTGTCAGCAATTTGAGATGTGCTTATTCACCATGAATCTCGAGGATGCATCAAGTACCTTGTGATTGTTTGTGAATAGATGCATAACATATGCTTAAAAACTGTAAATGAACAATTATCCATGTGTGTTTTTTCCTCTACAGTGCATATATCAACAAAGCCAGCAATTCTTCTCAACAGATCACACTCATCGACACTGCACTACATTCCCCAGAGGGCTTAGCAGTTGACTGGGTCCATAAGAACATTTACTGGACCGACTCTGGACACAAGACTATCTCTGTCGCAGCTGCCGATGGCAAGAAGAGGAAGGTGTTGATTGACACAGAGCTCGGCGAACCACGAGCCATCGCTGTTGACCCGAGACAAGGGTTAGAATATAATGCTCTGTCAGATCCCTTAAACACTTTATTTTGAAATTGTCAGAAGTCAAGTTAAATGCCACAGAGAAAACATCAAGGTTCCTCTCTGCAGTCATTTTCTAAAGGGATAGTTCACCCAAAAATGAAACTTCTCTCATCATTTACTCACCCTCATGAAATGTCTTTTTTTCTTCAGCAGAACACATTTGAAGAAAAATAGAAAAATATCTTAGCTCAGTAGGTCCTTAAAATGCAAGTGGATGGTGATCAGACCTTTGAAGCTCCAAAAATCACAGACAGTCAGCATGAATGTTATCCATACGTCTCTAGCGGTTAAATTAATGTTTTCAAAAGTGATACGATCCCTTTTGGTGCAAAAAAGATCAATATTTAAGTACTTTTTAACTCTTAATCATTACCATCCACCTGAATTTTAAGGACCTACTGAGCTAAGATATATTTTCTATTTTTCTTCAAATGTGTTCTGCTGAAAAAAGAAATTCATACACACCTGGGATATCACGAGGGTAAATGATGAGAGAATTTTCATTTTTGGGTGAACTAACTCTTTTTCACTATAGACTAAAGGCCCAGGTATACTTAATTTTTCTGCATTCCAGATCTAATCATGCCTAGTCGACCGCGTTGTATTTTAAAATATACTCTTTTGACCGCAAGCAAATACGAATGCGTTCGAAGCATGCACACTGCAACTGTTTTGTGATATTCTTTTAGACCAGTCAATGGCAGGCGCATGCACCAACGATGTGCACAGAAGAAGACTGTCCGCGTGTCGAGAAATTCTGGGCCACACACGGACAATAAAATTTGCATCACGCATACTGTGCGCAGAGTGATCTGCAATGCGGACAACCGAAGTATACTTTAGCCTTTAGGTGGTTAGGTGATCTGCCAGCCTGGCCAAGTTGATTAAGGCTGATCATTTATTTATACATCTGCATCGAACCTACGTCAAGACAAAATCAAGACAAAAATGCCTTACTTTCTGAAATAAATCTACATTTAATAAATAAACAAAGGCAATGCAATGGTATTTGTGGATTCAAAAGTATTTATTAAATTACTGAAAAATTTAAAAACGATCAGTTCATCAAAGTATGTTTTAGGTCTGTTTAGGTATGTATTATTTATTATACATGTTGCCTGCCATGAAGAAAGACAATAAATCAGTCCTAGACTGTATGCTTGCTTTTGAGTCACTTAAATAACAATAAATATTGTGGCATAATTTGATGCTCTGTGCTGAATTGTTTTTATTTATTTATTTATTTATTTAAATTAATCAATAACTGCTTGCTTGACCAACACACAGTGGGTGTAGTTCTAAAGCTTAAAATCGTAACTATGCATTTAGGCAAAATAACCAACACTTAACAGTTGCTTTTTAATCTGCTGACAAATTAGAAGTGTTCCATTTTCATAACTTATGAAATATGATTATTTACTTCACACCATACAGTCAAACATAACACAGATCGGAAAGGTCTGGATTAGAATACGGCAAATATTGTTTCACTCACATACCTGATATATAGAGAGTAAAAGACCTGAGAAAAAAAGCACAGTGTTTATTAGTTGTAAACAGTTGTGTCTATTGACGTGTTTTTGCTTGTTCATATAAAACAGAATATAAAAGCAGCAGATGTTCACAAAATTCGAAACATGTCCAAACATAATGTGACATGATAGATGCACAGATAAAATAATCTTGGAGAGAATGCGATGCAACACTACCTCTAGATAATTTCTTGTCATGCTGGGGGCGGTCTCTGGTAACACAGCAGACCAATCACAGCTGTTGACATCTGCATCGACGCGACACGCAGTTACAATTTGGAAGAGGTGCAGGTCAGGCTACACCATAGCTATGGCGTAGGTTTGACGCAGAAGCATAAATCAGCCTTTAGGCTGGTCTGTTTAGTTGGTTTTAGGGGATGTACACACCGATTGTGTTCTTGTGTTAAATGAAAGTTCACTAAAAAATTTTAATTCTCTCATCATTTACTCACCTTCATGCCATCTAAGATGTGTATGACTTTCTTTCTTCAGCAGAACACAGACAAAGATTTTAGAAGAATATCTCAGCTCTGTAGGTCATACAATGCAAGTGGATGGTGATCAGCACTTTAAAACATTAAAAAGCACAGTCAGTCATAGTAAAAGTAATCCAAACGACTCCAGTTGTTAAATGAATGTCTTCTAAAGCGATACGATCGCTTTGGGTGAGAAACAGATCAATATTTAAGTCCTTTTCACTATAATTGTTTACTTCCGTTTGCTCTCCTATGCACGTCCTATGAGTTGAATCAGTTCACGCTGCCTATGAGAACTGACGTGATACCGGAATTGCAGTTCGATTTGATTACAACAGAATGCTGTTCACAAGCTTCATTGGTTTTGCTCTCATTTGAACATGCCAGTGAGCTTATATCACGTGAGAGGCAGCATAAACTGATTCCCCTCATGGATGCACATTGGAGAGTGACCAGAAGTAAACAGTAGCCACTTTTCCACTATCGGCCAGTGCGAGCCAGGGCCATAAACTGGCCATCTGGGGTCAATAGTCTAGGACCACGAGCCACGACACCAAAATCGCTCTGCATTCCCACCATCGTGCCAAAAGCCCTGCAGCGTTGCCCTAAAACCCGCCTTTAATACACCGCTCTGGTTCAAACGTCACATACCCCACCCATTTCACAAGCCAAAACAAACACGCATGTTATCCAGTTATCTAGAATATCAGTTTATATTGTATGGAGACGTTAGCTAGCTAGCGAGATAGTTTAACGTTGACAACTCACTGACTTTAACTGCCATGGTGTCCCAAGTGGTCTCTCCACTAACAGCAGGATGATATCCCAGCACACCATCCATGATCTCAAACCATGGAAAGTTCTCCCTTTGGGCACCACTTTGTCTATGTGCATCTTATCGGATTTGCAATGTGTCCACAATTTTTTCGCTGAGATGCAGGTGCATGACGTCACACAAATATCTCGGCACCCAGAGATGAACAAAGTTAGTGATATACAGTCACTTTTATGAAATTATGTAGATCAGTGAGTCAAAGTTCCTACATTATAAGATATTAAAGCTTGTTTAACAAATGTTTGCAGAGACTGGTGTACAAAACACAGTAAATTAAACTCTCTTTTGATGATCGTACACCTGTAGCACAAATGCTAGTGTAGCAGCTTTGTTTATCAGTTGGGTTGCTAGGAAACAGTCAAACCTCTGTTATGCTAACGGGACTGTTGCTGTTTTGGTTGTTTAAACATAATTTTTCAAGCATTTGGCAATAAAATTCCTTTATGGTCAGAGTTCGGAGAATTCAAGTAGGAATATCCCACATCCGACTTGAATGAAACGCAGCACGAGTGTCTCGCTAAACTCGCCTTTGACATTGACTGTGCCTCAATCCCCAGTTGGCCTTCTTTGGCCCAAGGTAATTGCCGGAAATGATAGTGGGGATGCAACTGGCCTTGGCATTCACTAGCACGCCTTCATTTGGCCTGATAGTGGAAACACGGCTAATTATAGTAAAAAAAGACTTGATCTGATCTGTTTCTCATCCAAAGCGATCGTGTCGCTTTAGAAGACATTAATTTAACCAATTTTCATTTTGGGGTGAAATATCCCTTTAAAAAAGCTAGATGCAGCACAACAAATGGAACAGAGCGCAGATGTCACGAGGGACGTTTTTAGAAGTCATAATTATTTTAACTTCTTTAAAGTTAAATTTATATATTACCATAGGACATTTGATTTTCCGCTCAAAAGATGGAATTCATCCCAAAATGTAAATGTGATGTAAATATGATGTATGTTTCATGATCTTTGGTGACAAAGATTTTTAAAACCCCCATCAATGGTTCTTTCTATTCATAACAACATGCTGTCCATCATGATGAGTCTATCCCCTTTGGGCTCTTTTTACCATATTACCGAAGTAGAAGAGCATGAAACAAATGCAAACGAGTCTCATGCAGGTCGGCATTCTGTATAATTGTTGCCTGTGGGTAAAGTGTCCACTTCACTCTTACAGGGCCATAGCTATAGACTGAGTCTTTAATGAGCAAACATTTATCATATTCATCCAGATTTTTGACGTGATGGGAATCAAAGTTTCAAGGCCATCGAGGGAAATTGGGGTGGTTCACACTTGAGTCCTCTTTAAAAGAACCAAACTGAGATGCCTTTAAGTGGACCAGATAGTGAACCAAGTGCAAAAGTGCCCTTTGAAGACACTGCTTTAAAGAGGTCTGAGTTCATTTTTATCATTCTCACATAAGCCAAATTCTTGAAAACACCTTTTTTTTCACCCATCAGGTTCATGTACTGGTCAGACTGGGGAACACAGGCAAAGATCGAGAAAGCCGGAATGAACGGGGTGGATCGACAGGTTCTTGTTTCAGAGAGGATCGAGTGGCCCAACGGGATTGCGCTTGGTAAAACGTTATTCAAGAGACACAATGTTGTTTAGCAATTTAATTCCTTCATACACTAAAAATATATTCCAAGATGAACCAAAATGAATAGTGAGGTTGTGGTCAACAGGTGGGTTGGCTGGGACACGAGGAGTTCTGTATTGGCAAGGTTTAGCTGAAGGTGTCGTTCCTTTATTCAGACCAAAATGTCCGAGAAGCAGGCAGTGATACGAGCTGAGACAGTAGGGTAATCAGGCTGGAACGACAGGTAGAGCTGCGTATCATCTGCGTAGCAGTGGTAGGAAAAGCCATGTGCCTCCGACCGGTCCGAGTGATGTTGTGTACATCGAGAAGAGGAGGGGTCCAAGCACTGATCCTTGAGGAACCCCAATGGTCAGCTGGTGTGTCTTGGACACCTTTCCTCTCCAGGAGACCTTGAATGATCTGCCAGTGAGATATGACTCAGACCATCCAAGCGCAGTTAAATTTTCAGCATTTCTCTGGTTCGCTTCAGATGAAAGCCATTTGAAAAAGCTGTAATGAATAGAAAAAGTTATTGACAAAAGGGTGGAATTGAGTATTGTTATAAATGTGTAGAAGCCTTTTTTTTTTCATCTTTTGAATGGGAAAAGAGCAAGTAATCTTCAAAGCTAGGAGATTTTAGAGTGCACTGTATTGGTATTTGTCATTGATTGTGCTTTCAGTGGTACTTTCATGATTGCTTTCCTTTGGAATTAAATTTTTAAATATTGATAATTATGGTAAATTCCTTCAGACCACTGAATACAGTATATTCAGTATCAGAAAAGACAGTTTTCCCAGATTGATCTCTGTAGCGCCTAATATTCTTGGGTAATTGGCAAATAATATGGTTGGACATGAACTTAAAAAAAACAAATAGGTCAGAATTTTAGGTTAATATCTCTCTCAATTAACCCTAAAAATGTTTTTCTGTCTTGGGGGATACAAACATTGAGGGAATGGGGAAAGGAATAGCAAGCAAGTGGGGTAAATTTCTGTGAAAAATATTGAAAAGGGGGTCCCTGCAAATGCTGAGGTCATGTATAAAAACGTCATGGTTACTGGTGTAACCTCCGTTCCCTGATGGAGGGAACGAGACGTTGTGTCGATGTAGTGACACTAGGGGTCACTCTTGGGAGCCCGAGACACCTCTGGTCTTTGATAAAAGGCCAATGAAAATTGGCAAGTGGTATTTGCATGCCACTCCCCCAGACATACGGGTATAAAAGGAGCTGATATGCAACCACTCATTCAGGTTTTATGCTGAGGAACCGATATAATGTCCGGCCATTTCAGCGGGTAGTTCAGCGTTGTGGCAGGAGGGACACAACGTCTTGTTCCCTCCATCAGGGAATGGAGGTTACACCAGTAACCATGACATTCCCTATCTGTCACTCACTCGAAGTTGTGTCGATGTAGTGACACTAGGGGTCCTTATACGAAACGCCACAACTGGCTGAATTTTGTTACGTGAACTGGCGGTGTGTGGTGGGCAGACTGCTGTGTGCCTCATAGCCAGCGCACCAGGTCGACACGTAACCTCCCCCAACATAGTTATGAGTGTCGAATGGCCCTTTTTGGGGACAAATTGACTACCCAAAAATAGAGACAGGCTTAACCCAGTCGTGGCCTCTTTTCCCCTTCCCTTTTTCCACTCCCTAAAAAAGAAGGGGGATTATCCGACTGGGCCGCCAGGTCTAGTCGGGGGGTGTCCCTCCCAAAGGGAAGACACCACGGAGACCACACCTCGCCCAAAGTGAGAGGGGGATATTTAAGTGGAAGAATACGTCACACGGTCTTTCCAACCATGTGGAGAGCCTTCAAGGTAGATCCTGCCCAATGTGGGAGGAGTTACTACAAACATGGAGATTGGGGCAGAGGGGCTCTGCCCAAGGAAGACGCAGTTTGCCAGCAGGGAAACGAACTAGCGGAAGATATATATTGCATAGGGTTAGCCTCACAGGGAACCGCCACATGCGGAGCACCTACCCCAGAACAGGGCACTTAGTTAGCGTGTGTACTGGGCCGGCAGCGAGTCTCTCTGAAAACTCGACTGCCACAGGGCTCGGAGGATGTCAACCAGGGAACAAAGTTTGTGAACACTACTGGGAATTAATGGTGCACATCTTCAGCTCCAAGGGAGGTGGAAGGCGCTATGTGTAAGCGATACACCCAGCCAGCTATCCCGGGCTTATCCACTTGTGTTGCATGCCACTACCTGGGACGAAACCGGTTCCACCTGGAGGTTGTAGAACCTTGCACAGGTGTTGGGTGTTGCCCAGCCTGCTGCTCAGCAAATGTCTGTTAGAAAGGCACCTCTGGCCAGGGCCCAGGGAGTCGCTACACCCCTGGTAGAATGGGCTGGTAGCCCTACCGGGGGCGGCATGTCCTAGGCGACATATGCCATAGTTATGGCATCAATGAGCAAGTGGGCGATCCTCTGCTTGGAGACAGCGCTTCCTTTCCGCTGTGCACCAAAGCAGACAAAGAGCTGCTCAGAGATTCTAAAGCTCTGCGTGTGATCCAAATAGATGCGTAAAGCACGCACCAGACACAGCGATGACAGGGCTGGGTCTGCCTCCTCCTGGGGCAGCGCTTGCAGGTTCACCACCTGGTCCCTAAAAGGGGTCGTGGGAACCTTGGGCACATAGCCCGGTCAGGGTCTCAGGATCATGTGAGAGTAACCTGGACTGAACTCCAGGCAAGTTTCGCTGACAGAGAACGCTTGCAGGTCACCTACCCTCTTAATGGATGTGAGCGCAGTCAGGAGGGCAGTCTTCAAGGAGAGTGCCTTAAGCTCGGCTGACTGCAAAGGCTCAAAGGGGGCTCTCTGTAGACCCTGAAGAACTACAGAGGTCTGATGAGGGAACGAGGCGCAGTTTGGAGGGATTCAGCCTCCTGGCGCCTCTTAGGAACCTGATGATCAGGTCGTGCTTCCCTAAGGACTTACCGTCGACTGCGTCATGGTGTGCTGCTATGGCAGCAATGTACTCCTTCAAGGTGGAAGGGGACCGCCTCCCTTCCAACCTCTCCTGCAGGAAGGAAAGCACTGATCTGACTGTGCATCTCTGGGGGTCTTCCCGACGGGAAGAACACCACTTAGCGAACAGATGCCACTTAAAGGCATACAGGCGCCTCGTAGAGGGGGCCCTAGCCTGAGTGATTGTGTCTACCACCGCAGATGGTAGACCGCTTAGGTCTTCCGCATCCCGTCCAGGGGCCAGACATGGAGATTCCATAGGTCTGGGTGCGGGTGCCAGATGGTGCCCCGTCCCTGAGAAAAAAGGTCCTTCCTCAGGGGAATTCGCCAGGGGGGAGCTGTCGCGAGGAGCGTGAGGTCCGAGAACCACGTCTGGGTGGGCCAGTAGGGTGCTACCAGGACGACCTGCTCCTCATCCTCCCTGACCTTGCACAGGGTCTGTGCAAGCAGGCTCACTAGGGGAAATGAATATTTGCGCATGCCAGGGGGCCAGCTGTGTGCCAGCGCGTCTATGCTGAGAGGGGCCTTGGTCAGGGCGTACCAGAGCGGGCAGTGGGGAGAATTCTTGGGAGGCGAACAGGTGCACCTGTGCCTGTCGAATCGACTCCAAATCAGCTGGACCACCTGAGGGTGGAGTCTCCACTCTCCCCTGAGGGTAACCTGTCGTGACAGCGCATCCGCTGTAGTGTTGAGGTTGCCCGGGATATGAGTGGCTTGCAGCAACTTGAAGTGCTGCCGACTCCAGAGGAGGAGACGGCGGGCGAGTTGTGACATACAACGAGAGCACAAACCGCCTTGGCGGTTGACATATGCTACCGTTGTCGTGTTGTCTGTCTGAACTAACACGTGCTTCCCCTGGATCAATGGCCAAAACCTCCGCAGGGCAAGCAGAATTGCCAACAACTCAAGGCAGTTGATGTGCCAATGCAGTCACGGACCCGTCCAGAGGCCGGTGGCTGCGTGCCCATTGCAAACAGTGCCCCAGCCCGTTTTGGAGGTGTCTGTCATGACCACGATGCACCTGGAGACCAGTTCTAGAGGAACACCTGCCCGTAGAAACGAGAGGTCGGTCCAAGGGCTGAAAAGACTGTGACAGACCGGCGTGATGACCACGCGACGTGTCCCGTGGTGCCATGCCCATCTTGGGACTCGAGTCTGGAGCCAGTGCTGAAGCGGCCTCATATGCATCAACCCGAGCGGTGTGGCCACCGCCGAGGATGCCATATGCCCCAGGAGCCTCTGAAAAAGTTTCAGTGGAACCGCTGTTTTCTGTTTGAACGCCTTCAAACAGGCCAGCACCGACTGGGTACGCTTGTTTGTAAGGCGTGCCGTCAAGGAGACTGAGTCCAACTCCAAACCGAGAAAGAGATGCTCTGAACTGGGAGGAGCTTGCTCTTTTCCTAGTTGACCTGAAGCCCTAGTCGGCTGAGGTGTGAGAGCACCAGGTCCCTGTGTGCGCACAACATGTCT
Organism: Myxocyprinus asiaticus; assembly: GCF_019703515.2. NCBI lineage: Eukaryota > Metazoa > Chordata > Actinopteri > Cypriniformes > Catostomidae > Myxocyprinus > Myxocyprinus asiaticus. The sequence continues at coordinate 31,477,786 of NC_059355.1, forward strand.
TGAGAATGAGCTAGGATTAGCCAGTCGTCAAGATAGTTGAGAACGTGAATGCCCACCTCCCTTAATGGGGCAAGGGCAGCCTCTGCGACCTTCGTAAAGATGCGAGGAGACAGGAACAGGCTGAAAGGGAGGACTTTGTACTGATACGCCTGACTCTCAGACGCAAACCGCAGGAAGGGTCTGTGTCGAGGAAGGATCGAGATGTGGAAGTACGCATCCTTCAGGTCTACTGCCGCGAACCAATCTTGATGCCAGACACTCGCCAGAATGCATTTTTACATCAGCATCTTGAACGGGAGTCTGTGTAAAAGCCTAGTTGAGAACTCACAGGTCCAAGATTGGCCGCAACCCACCACCTTTTTCGGTACGATGAAGTAGGGGTTGAAAAACCCTTTCTTCATCTCGGCTGGAGGGACAGGTTCTATCACGCCCTTCCGTAGGAGGGTAGCGATCTCCGTGCAAGGTAGCAGCGTTTTCGTCCTTCACCAAGGTGAAGTGGACACCGCTGAACCTGAGCGGACACACGGTGAAGTGAATCGCGCAGCCGAGTCGGACGGTCCGGACCAGCCCTCGCGACGGATTGGAAAGCGCAAGGCATGCGTCCAAGTTCCATGCAAGGGGGACCAAAGGGACAACGTCATAGGACGTTCCGGCAGGTGGGGCCTCGCGGCGGGGCAGAGCTCGAGGTGCCACACCATGTCGTGGCAGTGCTGAGACTAAGGACATCGAAGCACTTACCTGGATCCTTGTGACCACCCCCAGAATAGCCTGGGACAGGGGAGGAAGAGGCCTGTCCTCGTGACCCGTGGAGACTGTCACATCGGGGGCGGATTTGTGCCACAGCTGGGTGCTCAGGGGCGGGAGACCGCCGCTGGAGCGCCAAACCTGCCAAATAGAGTGGTGGACGGTGGTCGTGATGACAGCCGTGCACACCGGATATGTGACCCAGGGAACAAGGAAACCGCTCTTGCTGAGCTCTTGAGGACTGCAGCCACCTGGGCCTGCAGCACAATTAAATGCAAAAGGTAACAAAAAGATGGAGATCTGCTTACCAGCTCCAGAGCAGCGGGTTTCGTTGTCCCTGGGTCACCCATCTCAAGGGCGCTTTGAAGCCTTTCACAGGTTCTGGGCGGCCGTGAGACGGGTGGCGTCTGCTTCCTGCGGTGGGCTTCATGCCGGGGCCGGACCGAAGGGGCGGGCTGCGGCAGAGCCGGTGCAGTCACCGCAGGGGGACGCCCTTGGCGATGAGTAGACGGGGTGCTTGATCTTGAGCCGCGCCGGGGCAGGATATGCCGGCTAGCATCCATCTACTGCTCTACCATCGAAAACTGCTGGGCAAAGTCCTCGATGGTGTCGCCGAATAGGCCCGCCTGGGAAATGGGGGCAGCAAGGAATCGTGTCTTGTCGGCCTCACCCATGTCAACCAGGTTGAGCCAAAGGTGGCGCTTCTGGACCACTAGTGTGGCCATCATCCGCCAGAGAGACCGCGCAGTGACCTCCATCGCTCAGAGAGCGAGGTCGGTCGCTGAGCGCAGTTTCTGCATCAATCCCGGGGCGGAACTACCCTCGTGCAGTTCCTTTAGCACCTTGGCGGACTTGCAGGAGAGCCATGGCGTGCAGGGCGGAGGCGGCTTGTCCAGCGGCACCGTAGGCCTTGGCCGTCAGAGACGACATAAACCTACTGGCCTTGGATGGGGGCTTTGGGCACCCACGCCAGGTGGCGACGCTCTGCGGGCACAGGTGCACCGCGAGCGCCTTTATCCACTGGGGGATTGCCGAATAGCCCTTGGCCACCCCACCATCGAGGGTAGTGAGGGCGGGGAAGCTGAAAAGATCGGGACCGGGCAGTAAAAAGTGCCTCCCGCGACCTTGTCAGCTCTTCATGCACTTCCGGGAAGAAAGGAACGGGGGCGGGGCGTGGCTTTGAGAGGCGCCGCGAGCCCAGGAACCAATCACCAAGCCGCGAGGTTTCAGGGAAGAGCAGTGAGTTCCACTCTAGCCGACGCTTGCAGTTGCCCGGGAAAGCATGTCGTCATCTCCGTGCCAGCCTGTGACTGGGCAGTCGACCCCAAAGGGAGGAGCCCAGCTAAGGCTTCCGACTGGACAAGCCCGCTCTCCGATGCTGCGCTCGAGAGCTCATCACTTTCGCGGGCTCCGAATAAGAGGTCGAACTCAACGTGAGACGAGCCGGTGGACTCATCCGGAAGCCCGATCGGGGCAGACGAGCGTGCTGGGGAATGGGAGTTCCGCGGGGGGATACCCGGCGGAGGCGGTCCCATTGGGGTCCCTAAATCGCCCCCAGTGCTAGCCGCGCTGGCCTTATACCCGTGGGTAAAAGGACCGAGGGGGGAGCCTCTGGGGTGGCTTGCTTTCTTACGAAGGCGAGCCGCGACCGCAACGTTGCCATGGACATATTCTCGCAATGCGAACATGACCATCCACGAATGCTGTCTCCGCGTGAGCAGTGCCCAGACACGAAAGGCCGTGATCGTGACCGTCAGAAGGCGAGAGATAACGAGCGCAACCAGGAATAACACACAATCTGAAAAGCATCTTTAAAAAGACGCGTCTTTAAAAAGACGTTCCGTGTGTGCCGCTCTTTTAGAGAAATATACTCTTTTAGAGAAATATACTCTTTTATTTCTGCCGAAGCGCCCAGGGGCATTCTCTGCAGTGCACCAGTGCAGAGGGGGGAGAAGCCGCTGAAATGCACCGTCAGATCCAGCAGAGGTGAATGAACAGTAGTATTCAGCTCAGTGAGCATGACCGTTCGGCTCCGAAGAGAAAATCTGAATGAGTGGTTGCATACCAGCTCCTTTTATACCCGTATGTCCGGGGGAGTGGCATGCAAATACCACTCGCCAATTTTCATTGGCCTTTTATCAAAGACCAGAGATGTCTCGGGCTCCCAAGAGTGACCCCTAGTGTCACTACATCGACACAACGTCGAGTGAGTGACAGATAGGGAACTCTGGCATCAACTCACAATCTTTATCTAAATGTCAAATGATAGCATATCATAAGAAAACTGCTGACGGAGGTAAAAGGTAATATCTTTTATGTGTTAACTATATTTCAAGGGACATTCTTTGCTTAAAATATTGTAGCTAGGAATTGTTTGTATCTATTGGGATACGTTGCCCTTTCAAGGGCATAAAAAAAAGAGTTCAGTATATGAATAGCGAATGAATGGAGAATGGTTGAGTGTGTTTAACAAAAAATCAGTACAATTTATCATTACCTTCAAAAGTTAAGTTTTAAGTAATTAAAGGATTGGATCATGGTCCCACCTGGCCTTGGTTACATGAACATAAATTGGCTGTATCACTCTACTCTCTCCTCTCCACTGATAGCTGGTGTGTGGTGAGGGTACTGGCACACTATGGCTGCTGTTGCATCATCCAGGTGGATGCTTCACACTGGTGGTGATTGAGGAGAGTCCCCTGTTCACTATGTAAGGTGCTTTGAGTGTAGTATTAGAAAAGCGCTATGTAAATGTAATAATCATTCATTCATTCATTCATTCTTCTGCTGTATTTGCCAAAGGTCCTGGGGTCCTTATAGTGATGAGCTCGCACTGTACTTGCTAGGTGTCCGGGGGCCCTAGTGCTAAACTTGCACTGTATTAGCCAGGGGCCATGGTGTTCACCTTCCTTTGGCAGTTCTGAGGCTTTGGATGTCGTTGGTAGTCTTATGCTCTTGGGCACTGGCCCCATTCTTGATCTTGATCAGTACATTGTATATTGATGGTATCAGACTGTAATACAGTAGCACTTTAAAAAATACTGTGGTATTAAATAATAATCATCATCATATACCATAGTATTTACAAAGTACTTCAAGTTACTTCAAAATGATTTCAAAATTATGTTACCATGGTACATGTCCAAAAGCGTGGTATTACCATGGCATCATGTCCTAGAAACATGGTAATACCATGGAACTTTTTTGTAACCATTTTAAAAGACTCTAAAACCAAACTAATGTTTTTTTTTTTTTTTTTTAAATAATGGGTTTATGAACTCTTTATACTCTAAAGGGGCAGTGTATGCTGGGGGATACAAACAGTAAAATGTGTTTGCTGTGTCAATAGCAAAAAATAGCAAAGAATTCATTTTCTACGGGTTTTTATTTTTATTTTTATATAGTCTTTTTAGGATTGATATAAGGTCATAAATACAGCATGCATACAATTTTTACAAAAAATTAGAGAAATGCTGTTTAAAATAGTTTTAGACACTGTTGTCATGGCTTGAAATGTTATGTCAACCATCATCTTATGTATAAATGAAAATATTATTTAAATAATTGAAGCACTACATTTACATGCCTGTTTCCCTAAAAGTTTTTTTTTCTTGCAGACCTGTCTAGCAGACGACTCTACTGGGTAGACTCCAAACTTCATCTGATCTCCAGTGTGGACCTAAACGGAGACAACCGCAGGGTCTTGCTCTCCTCAATGGATCATCTGGGTCATCCCTTTGCCCTCACTCTGTTTGAGGTAACCAAATTGATCATATAACACTTGCATTTTCAAGAACAAATTTTTCAAGAACAGTCCTGGACACATTTATGAACTCCATCGTGCATCATGAACATGGGGCTCCCTGTGACAGTAACACTGACCAATAGAGAAATGGCTGTGGTTGGATGACAACAGCCAAAGACAAAACAAATTAAAAAGCCTTTATACTTTGGCAGCTCCTTGAGCAACTTGAAGGCAGGACCCAGCTAGGGTCTATAGATCACCTAATTTCTTTCCTCAGGTCAATCAATGGACCAGCTCAGTGAGGGGGCACCAAGGGGCCAAGCCCTAGGATAAGGAAACAATGCATTTTCTTCATTCTTTTACCATTGTCCAGAGCACATGAGAAATGAACCACCACATTGTTGCAGTATTATTGAGGCTGCTTCAAAACTACTGTTAATTACTAATTACTGTTAGTTCTCTGCTTTGCTTTTGAAGATTCTGAGAAATAATGGACAGCTGTTGTTTATAGGTGCCACCTGTTTAAATTCTGTTTCTATCTATCTATCTATCTGTCTATCTGTCTGTCTGTCTGTCTGTCTGTCTATCAACTTTATCTAATGAATGATAATATGAATCCACATAAATTAATGTTTATACAAGCAGTTATTGATGCAAAAAGGAATCAGGTTATGTATTAATGTATGAATTAATGTATTATTTTGATGCAATATATTTTGTACATTTTCATTTCTGACAGCTCAAATTACATTTATAGTCCAGTGTCTGTGTGTTTGTTAACAAATGAACTTCTAATTTTGAGAGTTGATGACTCAGAAATGTGCAAAAGTGTTTTGAATTTGATTTCGAAATTACTTGATGCTGGATTCCTGGATTTCACTGTTACATATGAAATATATACAAAATTAAAAGAGCGCTTGATTGTTAAGTGCAGGCAAATGGAGAAGACAATGTGGGATGTTGGACAATGTTGTGGGAGATATTGTTTTCTATGATTACAGTTTTCCAACAGACCCCATTTAGATTTAAGTCTTTTAGCAAGATACTCAGGTTTTTGGTCACATTCGATCACTGTATGAACCCTGTTATCTTCCATTCCTCGACCAACATTTTTCCATGACTTTTCAGTGCCCCAACTTTCACACTATTCAGTAGGTACTGAGCAAGATTAAAAATGTCCAAGACAAATCTGTCCCATGGGAATAGTTATTTCTCCCAAAATGAATCAAAGACTAAAATTAAAGGTTTTAATAAGGATGCTAGCCTTACTCAAGTACAAATTTCAAACATGGGTCTTTGAAGCTAGCCATTCGTGTTGAACATTAAAGAAGTTTTCTAGATCTGATAATGTGTCCTCTTAGCCTGTGCTTTGGATGAGGGCTGCAATGCGGCAGAATTTTTAGGAATATAGTGCAGGTTGAGAAGTCCCACAGATCATCCAGCAGAAGCACCTGACATACAGTAGCTCCGCAGGGACTCAGCAGCCTGACCTTTCCAAAATGCTTGGCTCTGTAAACATGCTGTAATAATGAAAGAGCCGCCTGGCCTCTTGGGCATGCTCAGTCTTCTCTATCTTCTCTGTATGCCCTCCTCCTGTTGGCCTCCTCCTATTCTTTCTCTGTTGTTAACTCAAGACCATCCCCAACCCCCTCAAGCTCACTTCACTGACCTTCTTCATCCATTTCCGCATCCGTTTGAAAAGGAGATGAATCTCAGGTTGTCATAGTAACAGCCCATCTCTCCGTGCACATTTGAAATTTTTCTGTAGCAACTGATAAGGACTGATCAGAGGAAGGGAGGGAAATGGAGAAGCGTGAAGAATGTTGAAAGCAGTATTGTCAGACTGTGGAGCAGGTGCTTTCAGGTGGTAGTCAGGTGGTAGATATAAAGGGGAGATAGAGTCTCAAGCATTAATTAGACTAATGAAAAACCTTTTTGATCCAAGAGACTTTTCACACAGGAGTCTTTATCTTAATTTTCATATCTTTCTTCCGCTTCCTCCTTTTCGGTGTCCTGTATCACACAGAAATAAATAAATACATGCCCTAGCAAACAAGACAAACATTTCTTGTGCTTTGTGTACTGAGTCTGTTAAATTTTTTTACTGTTTCACAACAAAATACCCTCGCACAATGACAATATAAGGTGCCATAGAAATAAGCATGGTTCCTGCTTGTGCAGTACTTACTTCCTGTTTGTCCCACTAGGACCGGGTGTATTGGACAGATTTGGAAGATGAGGCCATCTATAGTGTTAACCGGCTGACAGGGCATGATGTTGCAATGCTGGCTCAGCATCTCAACAACCCACTGGATGTGGTGGTGTTCCACGAGCTCCGGCAGCCTGCAGGTGCGAGAGACGACAACAGGGCCCTCACCAAACATTACTTGACATTAAGTCCTTTTCATTTGGAGTCTGGTTTGTCTAGCATTATTTGACGAGTGTTTTCATTTCAAATCAGTGTATGTGTACATATCAGCCTTCTGACTTTATATACTAGCGTACTTGGGTTATTCAGTGCAGATTATGTGTACACTGGCCACTGTTTTGCAGAACTGCACTCAAAATAATGTAGCTTAAAGAGGTTTTTCAGCCTGGTCTCATGAAATTTACATGAACATGACAACGTTTTTGCAATTCAAAATTTACGTGCTGTATGTATCACACATTTGGCTGCAGGTTTCCAGTGAAATATCCAGTTGGGGGGTGCCAAAAGCAAGTAAAATGGTGTCATATTCAGATGAGGTTTTAAGATGAATTTTAGATCATATTTTTTATAACATACCTCCCTAACCTAAAACTCTTGCCTGAACCTAACCAATAGTGTTTCTTGCCATCTCTATGAATGTAATGTCATGTGTCAGTTTGAGTTCATGGCTGATCTTGAACCGTGGTACCGCACAGGTTAATCATGTTGGAATTAGTGTATATACTGTATGTAGGTGAGTGAGTCTGTAATACAAGCATTAAAATGTTTTGTTTTTTTAAAAGATGTGTTTGAGTAAAAGTGTGTGGATATCATAAAATAGCAGGGTCTGAGTAAAAGAGAGAAAAATAAGTATTTATAAAGTCATAATCACCCATTAAAGTCATGAATTGAGTAAAAGTGAATAAAACACGTAGTTGCTGTAGCGCCTCTAGTTGTCATTTCACTTGGAAAGGTTTAAGTGGTTTACGAGGACTTTTTTTAGGTTACAAACTGGTAATTACAAGGGTATTATACTATAAATGTGGTTTATGAGGACATTTCTAGTGTCCCCATAACTCAAATTACTTAAAAAACATACTAAACAATGTTTTATTGAAAATGTAAAAATGCAGAAAGTTTTTTGTGAGGGTTAGGTTTAGGGGTAAGTTTAGGGTTAGGGGATAGAATCTATAGTTCATACAATATAAAAATCATTATGTCTATGGAGAGTCATAATGATAGCTGCACCTGTGTGTGCGTGTGCGTGTGCGTGTGCGTGTGCGTGTGCGTGTACGTGTGCGTGTACGTGTGCGTGAGTGTGAGTGTGTGTGTGTGTGTGTGTGTGTGTGTGTGTGTGTTTTAAAGGCCAGCCATGGACATTGTATTAATATATTGAAACCCTGTATAATATGAATGCCTCCCAGCAGCTCACAGAAGCAATGCTGAAACTGTTTTATTTACATCACAATGTCACATTTTAAGCATTGTTATAATGATAAGAGGCAAATCTTTGCTGACTCTCTGGTTTTCCACCAAGTAATAGTGCTCCTGTCATTGCAAAGCATGGTTATGAAGAATTTCTATTCTCAAGACATTCAGAGGTGCGTGCGTGCGTGCGTGCGTGTGTGTGTGTGTGTGTGTGTGTGTATGTGGATCTCAATTTCTTTTTTTGTCCTTTAATTACAAACAGAGTGTGTGCAGTGTGCCAGCAGAAGAACCAATTTACAATCTCCACACATTAATAAATGAGAAGTGCTTTTTTAATCTAAATCAAAGAATTAAAATGTTGCTCTGAAAATGCCAACAAAAGCAGGAAAACACAATTATGCTTAATGAGAAATGATGAGAATGAAATCCAGCTGCTTTTTGTATCTTAAGTAACTCTGAATGAAATATTAATCAGCTGTGCATCCCTGAAAAAAAAAAAAAACATGATTAAGAGGGAATGCTTCTTAAGGAATAGCCAAAATTAAATATACAATAAAATAGCCCACTGGATAGTGTTTCTTAGAGCTAAATGGACTCTTTCAGATCTTGTAAGATAAGATGAATGAGTTTTATTTTTCTTCTTTGGTTTAAAGGTTGCAGTAGGAATTGGACTGCAGAACATTTTTATTTTAAATGTAAATTTCTCTCAGTCCCTTTTTGTCCGATCTGTCTTTTCCCTTCATTTTGTGTGAATATTCTCTATTGAACATGAGAGTCTCTCTGATTGAACAAGTGCATTTATTTTTACATTCATCAAACCCTGTTAGCTCTTGACATAGCTGATAATAGGGTTTTTGCTGTTGCCCGGCTTTAAGACCCCTGTTTAATGAACAGGACCCTCAGCACAGCTGCACACCTTAAGTAGATGGCTAATAATCATATGCATTTCCCCTGCATTGCATTACTGCATTTGTTCCATGAATGACAACATCAAAATTTGACACAGAAGTTGCTCAAAATTCAAATTTCATTCACAGTTTAATTCAAATTTTATATGTTAAATATATCATTTTATCAACATTTTACATCAAGATACATGCATACATTTTTCTTTCTCTGATTTTCTAGTGCAAACATGACCTAAGACAACCAATCGATTTTGTTTTGCAGCTCCAGACACTTGTAACATGGGAAGTTTGCCCAATGGAGGCTGTGAGTACCTCTGTCTCAGAGCTCCACAGATCACAGATCACTCACCTAAGTACACATGTGCCTGCCCAGACAGCATGGAACTAGGCCCAGATATGCGCCGATGTGTGCCAGGTAACAAAATAAAGTGTCACAGGTCAGGCTTATTCATACTGTATTACATGAAGCTGTGCTGAAAATCATAACATAATTACGGAAATGTGACACTTTGGTCACAATATGGAAATAACCCCATTATTTGGAGTATTTTGCTTCATAAAACAGATATTAAAATAGTTACAAATATTTTATTTTAAGATTTTGATCAAAATACATGAAGATTTGATTAATGACAAATAATGTTTTTTTTTTTATTTGTATTATTATAAAATAATAATGTCTTAATTTTATCATGCAATTTTGAGGGGAATATGTCTCAAATGTTGAATAGCAAATAAGAATCTCATCCTAGATAGCACACTTGCATCTCCGAGATGTCTGTTTAAGAGCTTTTCATCTGGAAAGCATCATATTCTAAGTAACATCTGATAAACATCTTCTGAATGTTTTTTTTTTTTTTTTTTTTTTTATCCACAAGGAAACGTCTTAGATGTATTGCAGATGAACAAACAACCTAAAAAACACATCTTCCAGATGTAAACACATTAAATAGATGTCTGGGTGATGTACGTATGCTTTCAGGGATTAAATAAATAGGTAATAGGTTACAGGAAGTTAAATACAGCTCCAAATGTTACTAGGAAGAATAAATCTTGGTTACCTGACTGCTTGACTCTTTTAAATCTGTCTCTTTTTTTGCAGTCAAACCCAAGACAACAACTGCTGCAGGTACAACAACTACTACAACCCCAGAACCATCCACTACTACTACACCTACAACCACCGCTTCACCCACAACCACCAGTACAACCTCTATAACCACACCAACAAATATATCAACAATAACTACTACAACCAGCCCTGTTCCCATGACAACCAGCACAAGCACTTCCACTCACTCCAGCACAGGTCGTTCCACCACCACACACTCCACGGCCACCTCCACCACAACAACAACTCAGCCCAGCACTACAGCACCATGGAAACAGCCAACCTTCAGCCAAACAACAACAGACCACAGACAGACATCTACAACAGTCACCCACGGCAAGAGTGCACAAGGGGCCAATGCCAACCTCTCTCATCGCGGTAAGTCTGTTTAAATGTGTGCTTCTCTTGTTGTTTTGTAATGTAAATGTGTATTGGAGCTATTGCTTTGTTCAATGGCATCGAGTCTACAGCACCATTGCAAAACAAATAATATCATATCCTAGTTGTGAATTTGCAGTCTTCAGTGTGAAGAGATAAAAAAGACTGGGTGCCATGAAATAATAGGCCTACTGTTAGAATTCTATTGGAAATTGGTGTACAGCATGTCTGATGTATTCTGTCTGTTTATATCGATGGTTGTTTCCTCTTTTCTCTAAAGAAAGTCACACTGAATTGTAGGAAAAAAGGTTATCTGTTTCTGTACACTTGTACAGCAGTCCTCAGAGCCTGTGAAAGTTAATGTGTGGTAGAATTTGCTTGCTGAGCATCGCTGGGCCACTTGAGAGTGATAGATGAGGAAGCAGTAGCAGCCCAGGGTCCCGATATGCTTCTCTGTGCTGAATTAGGGCAGGCAGTGAAGAGAGAGTAGCAGCCAGCCTTGACTGATGAACATTGCCCTCAGCCTTGTTCCTCTGTCTCGTTCTGTATTTCACTTTCACACCCCACAGCGACTGGGCTATGTGCAGAGATGCTCAGGTACACAGCCACCTGGACACAGCAGGATAAAGGCATTAATGACTTTAATAATAGGAGCTACCTCCATGAAAACCCTCTGAATGACTGTCATAGGTTGTTGTGTATCAGACTAGAAGAGATACATTGTTGGAAAAACAACCGATGGCAACTTTTAATAACATCTATAACATAAACCCTTTGACAAAAATTAGCTGCTGAACATGTTTTGTTCACTGCATGCATGTACAACTTGACATATGTTTAAAAAAAATTATGAATAGTCCAAAGATTGGCCAGAAGTGAAATTGCCAGAACCTTTGCGAGGGTACTGCTGCAGGTGATCAAGTTCAATGCTCAGACACAATCCCATCGAGGGGCTCTCATTTTGCAGTAAATCATTGAGAAACTTTGTCAGAGAAAGACCTTTTTTAAGAGTCATTTGCATTCTTTGTATAGCTTTTTTAATTATTACCAAACAATTATGAAATGTAAGGGAAATAGTCAGCATTACACTATAACATTACTGTGTGTTACACTCATTTACTGATTTGTGTGTGTGCGTGCTGCCACAGTGATTCTGACTAGTCTTTAGAAATCATACAGAATTAAACTGTCATAATGTCAAATTAACTGTCCAATACATTTGATGACATTAAACATATTTAAGTAATCTTGATTATAAATAAACACATCATAAATCAATTAAAGGAATGTTCTGGGTTCAATACAAGACAAGCTCAATCGACATTAATGTTGATTGAATCAAATTAATTTTGACTTGTTCCTCGTCTTTAAAAACAGCAAAAAAAAAAAAAAAAAAACAGGTTACAGTGAGGCACTTGCATTGGAATGGAATGGGGTCTATTTTTGGAGGGTTTAAAGACAGAAATAATTTTATAAAAGCACACATTAATTATTCTGTTAAAACTTAAGTTATTTAAATCGTTGTTTTTACAGTCGTTTTCGGTTTTAGGGTTTAAGGTGTTATGTTGTTGTGGCAATGAAGTTGTAAAATTGTATCTAACTTTACAAAGAAAAGGTTAGTAAGCGATTCTATTACACTAAAATCATGTTACCACGCATATTGTTTACATCTTGTGGCAATACTTTTTAAACAGTTTAATGTATACGGATTGGCCCCATTCACTTTCATTTGAAAGTACCTCACTGTAACCCAGATTTTTTAACCCTGTTCATACGTTAAAGGGTTACGTTTTAGATTGTCAATATGTACACACAATGTATAATATCCAGATTTACAATAAGACATAAATACAATCCCCCAACAAAGCATGGAAACTTGCACAAATGCTTAACATAAAACACAACTCCCCAAACAAGCAGATCTTCCACCAAGACTTGTGTACTTCTGCTGCTCCAAAGAGCCACATGCACCAAGTGTATGCTAGCTAGGTGTGCCTTGGCCTGTTTGGGCAATGGCATAATGCTAATGATCTAATCCTCTATGTGTGCCTGGGCCTGCTTGGCCGAAAGGCTTAAACGACTAGTGACCTGACTCATGATGTGGATCTGGACCAGAAAAGCTCTGAGCTTATTTAACTGTGGTGACTTAAACTAGCCATGTGTAGATTTTTTTTAAACTAATGACCTAAGATAGCGATGTTTGCCAGTGCCTGATTTGGCTACGGCATACCTCGATAAATATGCACTTCTATGTGTAATGGCCAAAACCAGACCTTACAGTGCAAGTTGGTAGAAGCAAATAGCTACCTGAGCAAATAGCATTTTTAGAGAAAATCTCGCAGCGCACTGCTTTGAACTGAGGTCAGACAGCACCCACCACAAAAACTTCAGAAATTAGTGCAGACATAGAAACACTATGTCTGATTTTGAGGGAATTGATAGCAAAACCCTGGAAGAAATAGTACAGCATCTTAAAACGTAAACCTGCTGTCTTGACACACTCCCCAAAACTGTCTGGAAAAAGATCTGTTAGAAATAGTAAATATGTCACTCATTTCAGGCATGTTTCCGAAGTCCCTGAAACCTGCAGTTTTCAAGCCCCTTCTAAAAAAAAGAGCAATCTAGATATCTCAATATTGAACAACTACAGACCAATTTCAAATCTTCCTTTCATAGGCAAAATCATTGAAAAGGTTGTTTTCAATCAGCTGAACATATTCTTAATTTCGAATGGCTATTGGATAATTTCCAGTCTGGTTTCCGACCGCATCATAGCATAGAGACGGCACTCATAAAGATCCTTAATGATATTCAGCTAAATACTGATTCAGGCAAAATATCAGTGCAGGTATTATTAGATCTCAGTGCTGCTTTTGACACTGTTGACCTCAACATTCTCCTAGACAGATTGTAAAACTGGTTAGGACTCTCTGGGTTGGTCCTCAGCTGGTTCAGGTCTTATCTAGAAGGGAGGGGTTACTATGTGAACATAGGGAAATATGAATGAGTGGACAGCCATGACATGTGGAGTCCCACAAGGCTCAATTCTTGCTCCACTCTTATTCAACATGTATATGCTCCCACTAGGCCAAATTATGAAATAGAACCAAATTGCATAACATAGCTATGCAGACGACACCCAGATCTATCTAGCCCTATCGCCAAATGACTACAGCCCCATAGACTCTGTGTGCCAGTGCATTGATGAAATTAACAGTTGGGTGTGCCAAAACTTCCTTCAATTAAAGTATTTTGCAACAAAGACGAAATTCTCAAGGTGAACATAAACCTTGACTCCAAGGGTATAAAGACAAAAAATCAAGTAAGGAATCTTGGTGTAATTTTGGAGTCAGACTTTAGTTTCAGTAGTCACATCAAAGCAATAACCTACTATCATCTAAAAAATGTATCCAGTCAAGACTGCATTCATCACCAGTAGGATGGACTACTGCAATGGACTCCTAGCCTTCCCAGAAAGACCATTAGACACCTGCAGCTCATTCAGAATGCCACTGCCAGGATTCTCACCCAAACCAAAAAATCAGAGCATATTACTCCAGTCCTCAGGTCTTTAGACTGGCTTCCAGTTACATTTTGTAAAGATTCACTGTTGTCTGCCCTGTGTTTTGCCTCTGTCATCTGTTCCACCCGGACTACACTTCCCATAATCCCCTGCCCTGATCACTTCCAGCTGTTCCCTATTGTTGTCATCTGTGTGTCATTTACCTTGTTTATCCCTGAACATATATTGCCCTGATGTCTATGTAACCTTGGTCAGTTTTTATATGTATATGAGTTTTGACCTCCTGTTTATTAACCAGTTCCAATCATTGATGTTTCCTTTGTTCCTGTGTTTTCCCCTCGTGGATGTTTTCTTTGTTCTTGTGTTTACCCCATTATTTTGTACTTTATTTATTTATTATTAAAGTTTGCCGCACTTAGATTCTGCTCTCGTGACCTCCTTCCTACATTACAGAACAACTGACCGCAAAAATGGATCTAGCGGCATACTTCACGCAACTGAGCCAGGCGGACTTATCTATAAGGAGTACTCTCATTTCTTCTCCACCGTTGCCATCCACACAGGATTTGATGATGAAAACCTGAAATCCATTTACAGAATCGGATACCCAACACGCCGGTGGAGAGAATTGCCGGAGACCGGAGACTACAAGTGGGAGAAATATGTAAGGTTAATCTTAGAGACACTCGCATCAGAGGATCATCCTCGCTCAATCCCGGTTCCGGTTTCCGAGTCTTCCACGCCTGAGTCCGCTCCACTCCATGTCACAGCCATGCCTCAGCCTGCTCCATGCCATGTCACAGCCACGCCTCGGCCTGCTCCATGCCATTTCACAGCCACGCCTCAGCCTGCTCCATGCCATGTCACAGCCACGCCTCAGCCTGCTCCATGCCATGTCACAGCCACGCCTCAGCCTGCTCCATGCCATGTCACAGCCACGTCTGAATCTGCTCCCCACCACATCACAGTCAAATCTGAGTCCGCTCCATGTCATGTCACATCCACGTCTGAGTCAGCTCCACGCCACTCATTGCTTCAAACATTCCGTGGCCTGTCTCGAAGCCCTTCACGGCCCTTATCTCCAAGTTGAATGATTCGCCACTGATATCGGTTGCGTAGGGCCATGAAGACCCTTCCCCACAAACTGTCAGAGCCCACGCCTGTCACGGCCAATGAGCCAATGCCCATGCCTGCCACAGCCAACGAGCCAATACCCACGCCTGCCACGGCCAACGAGCTTATGCCCATGCCTGCCACGGCCAACATGCTAAGGCCCTTGCCTGCCATGGCCAACAAGCTGGAAGCTTCGTCTGTCCCAGTGCCAGCATTGCAGCCTCGTCCGACCCAGAGCCAGCGTTGCCAGCCTCGTCCATCCCAGAGCCAGCGTTGCCAGCCTCGCCCGTCCCAGAGCCCACGTTACCTATGATGGCCTCCCGGAGGAGGAGGAGGAGAAAGACTTCCATTTCCAAGTCTCAGCCCATGTTCATGATCACGGAGGTCGTTTCCAAGTCTCAGGCTCATGTTCACGACCACGGAGGTTGTTTCCAACTCTCAGCCCATGTTCATGACCACAGAGGTCGTCTTCGAGTCTCTGCCCATGTACACGTCCACAGAGGTTGTTCCCGAGTCTCAGTCCATGCCCATGACCACAGAGGTCATTCCCGAGTCTCAGTCCATGCCCACGACCACAGAGGTCGTTCCCAAGTCTCTGTCTATGGCCATGACCACAGAGGTCGTTCCCAAGTCTCTGTCCATGCCCGCGACCACAGAGGTCGTTCCTGAGTCTCTGTCCATGCCCACAACCACAGAGGTCGTTCCCGAGTCTCTGCCCATGCCCACGACCACAGAGGTCACTCTTGAGCCTCTGCCCATGTTCACGACCACAGAGGTCGTTCCAGAGTCTCTGCCAGTGTTCACAACCACAGAGGTTGTTCCCGAGTCCCTGCCCATATTCACGACCACAGAGGTTGTTCCCGCATCTCTGCCAGTGTTCACGACCACAGAGGTCGTTCCCGAGTCTCTGCCAGTGTTCACGACCA